>NW_028168468.1:0-15000 GCF_964237585.1 Gallinula chloropus
CGTTGGGCCGGGAACCTGGGAGGTACCTGCCCGGTTGCAGGTCGCGGCCCGAGAAGCACTCTCCGGCCAACGTGCCGAACGTCCAGCGACTGCTCCCAAAGCGAAGGAGCCAGGACCCAAAGACCTAGCTGGCCTGAAGGGGCCCCAGGGGGCCCCCAAGCAGCCCCTCTCCATTTGGGTCTGGGGGCTTTCGTTGGGCTGGGAACCTGGGAGGTACCTGCCCGGTTGCAGGTCGCGGCCCGAGAAGCACTCTCCGGCCAACGTGCCGAACGTCCAGCGACTGCTCCCAAAGCGAAGGAGCCAGGACCCAAAGACCTAGCTGGCCTGAAGGGGCCCCAGGGGGCCCCCAAGCAGCCCCTCTCCATTTGGGTCTGGGGGCTTTCGTTGGGCCGGGAACCTGGGAGGTACCTGCCCGGTTGCAGGTCGCGGCCCGAGAAGCACTCTCCGGCCAACGTGCCCAACGTCCAGCGACTGCTCCCAAAGCGAAGGAGCCAGGACCCAAAGACCTAGCTGGCCTGAAGGGGCCCCAGGGGGCCCCCATCAGCCCCTCTCCATTTGGGTCTGGGGGCTTTCGTTGGGCCGGGAACCTGGGAGGTACCTGCCCGGTTGCAGGTCGCGGCCCGAGAAGCACTCTCCGGCCAACGTGCCAAACGTCCAGCGACTGCTCCCAAAGCGAAGGAGCCAGGACCCAAAGACCTAGCTGGCCTGAAGGGGCCCCAGGGGGCCCCCAAGCAGCCCCTCTCCATTTGGGTCTGGGGGCTTTCGTTGGGCCGGGAACCTGGGAGGTACCTGCCCGGTTGCAGGTCGCGGCCCGAGAAGTACTCTCCGGCCAACGTGCCGAACGTCCAGCGACTGCTCCCAAAGCGAAGGAGCCAGGACCCAAAGACCTAGCTGGCCTGAAGGGGCCCCAGGGGGCCCCCAAGCAGCCCCTCTCCATTTGGGTCTGGGGGCTTTCGTTGGGCCGGGAACCTGGGAGGTACCTGCCCGGTTGCAGGTCGCGGCCCGAGAAGCACTCTCCGGCCAACGTGCCAAACGTCCAGCGACTGCTCCCAAAGCGAAGGAGCCAGGACCCAAAGACCTAGCTGGCCTGAAGGGGCCCCAGGGGGCCCCCAAGCAGCCCCTCTCCATTTGGGTCTGGGGGCTTTCGTTGGGCCGGGAACCTGGGAGGTACCTGCCCGGTTGCAGGTCGCGGCCCGAGAAGCACTCTCCGGCCAACGTGCCCAACGTCCAGCGACTGCTCCCAAAGCGAAGGAGCCAGGACCCAAAGACCTAGCTGGCCTGAAGGGGCCCCAGGGGGCCCCCAAGCAGCCCCTCTCCATTTGGGTCTGGGGGCTTTCGTTGGGCCGGGAACCTGGGAGGTACCTGCCCGGTTGCAGGTCGCGGCCCGAGAAGCACTCTCCGGCCAACGTGCCAAACGTCCAGCGACTGCTCCCAAAGCGAAGGAGCCAGGACCCAAAGACCTAGCTGGCCTGAAGGGGCCCCAGGGGGCCCCCAAGCAGCCCCTCTCCATTTGGGTCTGGGGGCTTTCGTTGGGCCGGGAACCTGGGAGGTACCTGCCCGGTTGCAGGTCGCGGCCCGAGAAGCACTCTCCGGCCAACGTGCCCAACGTCCAGCGACTGCTCCCAAAGCGAAGGAGCCAGGACCCAAAGACCTAGCTGGCCTGAAGGGGCCCCAGGGGGCCCCCATCAGCCCCTCTCCATTTGGGTCTGGGGGCTTTCGTTGGGCCGGGAACCTGGGAGGTACCTGCCCGGTTGCAGGTCGCGGCCCGAGAAGCACTCTCCGGCCAACGTGCCAAACGTCCAGCGACTGCTCCCAAAGCGAAGGAGCCAGGACCCAAAGACCTAGCTGGCCTGAAGGGGCCCCAGGGGGCCCCCAAGCAGCCCCTCTCCATTTGGGTCTGGGGGCTTTCGTTGGGCCGGGAACCTGGGAGGTACCTGCCCGGTTGCAGGTCGCGGCCCGAGAAGCACTCTCCGGCCAACGTGCCAAACGTCCAGCGACTGCTCCCAAAGCGAAGGAGCCAGGACCCAAAGACCTAGCTGGCCTGAAGGGGCCCCAGGGGGCCCCCAAGCAGCCCCTCTCCATTTGGGTCTGGGGGCTTTCGTTGGGCCGGGAACCTGGGAGGTACCTGCCCGGTTGCAGGTCGCGGCCCGAGAAGCACTCTCCGGCCAACGTGCCCAACGTCCAGCGACTGCTCCCAAAGCGAAGGAGCCAGGACCCAAAGACCTAGCTGGCCTGAAGGGGCCCCAGGGGGCCCCCAAGCAGCCCCTCTCCATTTGGGTCTGGGGGCTTTCGTTGGGCCGGGAACCTGGGAGGTACCTGCCCGGTTGCAGGTCTCGGCCCGAGAAGCACTCTCCGGCCAACGTGCCGAACGTCCAGCGACTGCTCCCAAAGCGAAGGAGCCAGGACCCAAAGACCTAGCTGGCCTGAAGGGGCCCCAGGGGGCCCCCAAGCAGCCCCTCTCCATTTGGGTCTGGGGGCTTTCGTTGGGCCGGGAACCTGGGAGGTACCTGCCCGGTTGCAGGTCGCGGCCCGAGAAGCACTCTCCGGCCAACGTGCCAAACGTCCAGCGACTGCTCCCAAAGCGAAGGAGCCAGGACCCAAAGACCTAGCTGGCCTGAAGGGGCCCCAGGGGGCCCCCAAGCAGCCCCTCTCCATTTGGGTCTGGGGGCTTTCGTTGGGCCGGGAACCTGGGAGGTACCTGCCCGGTTGCAGGTCGCGGCCCGAGAAGCACTCTCCGGCCAACGTGCCGAACGTCCAGCGACTGCTCCCAAAGCGAAGGAGCCAGGACCCAAAGACCTAGCTGGCCTGAAGGGGCCCCAGGGGGCCCCCAAGCAGCCCCTCTCCATTTGGGTCTGGGGGCTTTCGTTGGCCGGGAACCTGGGAGGTACCTGCCCGGTTGCAGGTCGCGGCCCGAGAAGCACTCTCCGGCCAACGTGCCAAACGTCCAGCGACTGCTCCCAAAGCGAAGGAGCCAGGACCCAAAGACCTAGCTGGCCTGAAGGGGCCCCAGGGGGCCCCCAAGCAGCCCCTCTCCATTTGGGTCTGGGGGCTTTCGTTGGGGCGGGAACCTGGGAGGTACCTGCCCGGTTGCAGGTCGCGGCCCGAGAAGCACTCTCCGGCCAACGTGCCAAACGTCCAGCGACTGCTCCCAAAGCGAAGGAGCCAGGACCCAAAGACCTAGCTGGCCTGAAGGGGCCCCAGGGGGCCCCCAAGCAGCCCCTCTCCATTTGGGTCTGGGGGCTTTCGTTGGGCCGGGAACCTGGGAGGTACCTGCCCGGTTGCAGGTCGCGGCCCGAGAAGCACTCTCCGGCCAACGTGCCAAACGTCCAGCGACTGCTCCCAAAGCGAAGGAGCCAGGACCCAAAGACCTAGCTGGCCTGAAGGGGCCCCAGGGGGCCCCCAAGCAGCCCCTCTCCATTTGGGTCTGGGGGCTTTCGTTGGGCCGGGAACCTGGGAGGTACCTGCCCGGTTGCAGGTCGCGGTTCGAGAAGCACTCTCCGGCCAACGTGCCAAACATCCAGCGACTTCTCCCAAAGCGAAGGAGCCAGGACCCAAAGACCTAGCTGGCCTGAAGGGGCCCCAGGGGGCCCCCAAGCAGCCCCTCTCCATTTGGGTCTGGGGGCTTTCGTTGGGCCGGGAACCTGGGAGGTACCTGCCCGGTTGCAGGTCGCGGCCCGAGAAGCACTCTCCGGCCAACGTGCCAAACGTCCAGCGACTGCTCCCAAAGCGAAGGAGCCAGGACCCAAAGACCTAGCTGGCCTGAAGGGGCCCCAGGGGGCCCCCAAGCAGCCCCTCTCCATTTGGGTCTGGGGGCTTTCGTTGGGCCGGGAACCTGGGAGGTACCTGCCCGGTTGCAGGTCGCGGTTCGAGAAGCACTCTCCGGCCAACGTGCCAAACATCCAGCGACTGCTCCCAAAGCGAAGGAGCCAGGACCCAAAGACCTAGCTGGCCTGAAGGGGCCCCAGGGGGCCCCCAAGCAGCCCCTCTCCATTTGGGTCTGGGGGCTTTCGTTGGGCCGGGAACCTGGGAGGTACCTGCCCGGTTGCAGGTCGCGGCCCGAGAAGCACTCTCCGGCCAACGTGCCAAACGTCCGGCGACTGCTCCCAAAGCGAAGGAGCCAGGACCCAAAGACCTAGCTGGCCTGAAGGGGCCCCAGGGGGCCCCCAAGCAGCCCCTCTCCATTTGGGTCTGGGGGCTTTCCTTGGGCCGGGAACCTGGGAGGTACCTGCCCGGTTGCAGGTCGCGGCCCGAGAAGCACTCTCCGGCCAACGTGCCAAACGTCCAGCGACTGCTCCCAAAGCGAAGGAGCCAGGACCCAAAGACCTAGCTGGCCTGAAGGGGCCCCAGGGGGCCCCCAAGCAGCCCCTCTCCATTTGGGTCTGGGGGCTTTCGTTGGGCCGGGAACCTGGGAGGTACCTGCCCGGTTGCAGGTCGCGGCCCGAGAAGCACTCTCCGGCCAACGTGCCAAACGTCCAGCGACTGCTCCCAAAGCGAAGGAGCCAGGACCCAAAGACCTAGCTGGCCTGAAGGGGCCCCAGGGGGCCCCCAAGCAGCCCCTCTCCATTTGGGTCTGGGGGCTTTCGTTGGGCCGGGAACCTGGGAGGTACCTGCCCGGTTGCAGGTCGCGGCCCGAGAAGCACTCTCCGGCCAACGTGCCAAACGTCCAGCGACTGCTCCCAAAGCGAAGGAGCCAGGACCCAAAGACCTAGCTGGCCTGAAGGGGCCCCAGGGGGCCCCCAAGCAGCCCCTCTCCATTTGGGTCTGGGGGCTTTCGTTGGGCCGGGAACCTGGGAGGTACCTGCCCGGTTGCAGGTCGCGGCCCGAGAAGCACTCTCCGGCCAACGTGCCAAACGTCCAGCGACTGCTCCCAAAGCGAAGGAGCCAGGACCCAAAGACCTAGCTGGCCTGAAGGGGCCCCAGGGGGCCCCCAAGCAGCCCCTCTCCATTTGGGTCTGGGGGCTTTCGTTGGGCCGGGAACCTGGGAGGTACCTGCCCGGTTGCAGGTCGCGGCCCGAGAAGCACTCTCCGGCCAACGTGCCAAACGTCCAGCGACTGCTCCCAAAGCGAAGGAGCCAGGACCCAAAGACCTAGCTGGCCTGAAGGGGCCCCAGGGGGCCCCCAAGCAGCCCCTCTCCATTTGGGTCTGGGGGCTTTCGTTGGGCCGGGAACCTGGGAGGTACCTGCCCGGTTGCAGGTCGCGGCCCGAGAAGCACTCTCCGGCCAACGTGCCCAACGTCCAGCGACTGCTCCCAAAGCGAAGGAGCCAGGACCCAAAGACCTAGCTGGCCTGAAGGGGCCCCAGGGGGCCCCCAAGCAGCCCCTCTCCATTTGGGTCTGGGGGCTTTCGTTGGGCCGGGAACCTGGGAGGTACCTGCCCGGTTGCAGGTCGCGGCCCGAGAAGCACTCTCCGGCCAACGTGCCAAACGTCCAGCGACTGCTCCCAAAGCGAAGGAGCCAGGACCCAAAGACCTAGCTGGCCTGAAGGGGCCCCAGGGGGCCCCCAAGCAGGCCCTCTCCATTTGGGACTGGGAGCTTTCGTTGGGCCGGGAACCTGGGAGGTACCTGCCCGGTTGCAGGTCGCGGCCCGAGAAGCACTCTGCGGCCAACGTGCCAAACGTCCGGCGACAGCTCCCAAAGCGAAGGAGCCAGGACCCAAAGACCTAGCTGGCCTGAAGGGGCCCCAGGGGGCCCCCAAGCAGCCCCTCTCCATTTGGGTCTGGGGGCTTTCGTTGGGCCGGGAACCTGGGAGGTACCTGCCCGGTTGCAGGTCGCGGCCCGAGAAGCACTCTCCGGCCAACGTGCCAAACGTCCAGCGACTGCTCCCAAAGCGAAGGAGCCAGGACCCAAAGACCTAGCTGGCCTGAAGGGGCCCCAGGGGGCCCCCAAGCAGCCCCTCTCCATTTGGGTCTGGGGGCTTTCGTTGGGCCGGGAACCTGGGAGGTACCTGCCCGGTTGCAGGTCGCGGCCCGAGAAGCACTCTCCGGCCAACGTGCCAAACGTCCAGCGACTGCTCCCAAAGCGAAGGAGCCAGGACCCAAAGACCTAGCTGGCCTGAAGGGGCCCCAGGGGGCCCCCAAGCAGCCCCTCTCCATTTGGGTCTGGGGGCTTTCGTTGGGCCGGGAACCTGGGAGGTACCTGCCCGGTTGCAGGTCGCGGCCCGAGAAGCACTCTCCGGCCAACGTGCCAAACGTCCAGCGACTGCTCCCAAAGCGAAGGAGCCAGGACCCAAAGACCTAGCTGGCCTGAAGAGGCCCCAGGGGGCCCCCAAGCAGGCCCTCTCCATTTGGGACTGGGAGCTTTCGTTGGGCCGGGAACCTGGGAGGTACCTGCCCGGTTGCAGGTCGCGGCCCGAGAAGCACTCTGCGGCCAACGTGCCAAACGTCCGGCGACTGCTCCCAAAGCGAAGGAGCCAGGACCCAAAGACCTAGCTGGCCTGAAGGGGCCCCAGGGGGCCCCCAAGCAGCCCCTCTCCATTTGGGTCTGGGGGCTTTCGTTGGGCCGGGAACCTGGGAGGTACCTGCCCGGTTGCAGGTCGCGGCCCGAGAAGCACTCTCCGGCCAACGTGCCAAACGTCCAGCGACTGCTCCCAAAGCGAAGGAGCCAGGACCCAAAGACCTAGCTGGCCTGAAGGGGCCCCAGGGGGCCCCCAAGCAGCCCCTCTCCATTTGGGTCTGGGGGCTTTCGTTGGGCCGGGAACCTGGGAGGTACCTGCCCGGTTGCAGGTCGCGGCCCGAGAAGCACTCTCCGGCCAACGTGCCCAACGTCCAGCGACTGCTCCCAAAGCGAAGGAGCCAGGACCCAAAGACCTAGCTGGCCTGAAGGGGCCCCAGGGGGCCCCCAAGCAGCCCCTCTCCATTTGGGTCTGGGGGCTTTCGTTGGGCCGGGAACCTGGGAGGTACCTGCCCGGTTGCAGTTCGCGGCCCGAGAAGCACTCTCCGGCCAACGTGCCGAACGTCCAGCGACTGCTCCCAAAGCGAAGGAGCCAGGACCCAAAGACCTAGCTGGCCTGAAGGGGCCCCAGGGGGCCACCAAGCAGCCCCTCTCCATTTGGGTCTGGGGGCTTTCGTTGGGCCGGGAACCTGGGAGGTACCTGCCCGGTTGCAGGTCGCGGCCCGAGAAGCACTCTCCGGCCAACGTGCCAAACGTCCAGCGACTGCTCCCAAAGCGAAGGAGCCAGGACCCAAAGACCTAGCTGGCCTGAAGGGGCCCCAGGGGGCCCCCAAGCAGCCCCTCTCCATTTGGGTCTGGGGGCTTTCGTTGGGCCGGGAACCTGGGAGGTACCTGCCCGGTTGCAGGTCGCGGCCCGAGAAGCACTCTCCGGCCAACGTGCCAAACGTCCAGCGACTGCTCCCAAAGCGAAGGAGCCAGGACCCAAAGACCTAGCTGGCCTGAAGGGGCCCCAGGGGGCCCCCAAGCAGCCCCTCTCCATTTGGGTCTGGGGGCTTTCGTTGGGCCGGGAACCTGGGAGGTACCTGCCCGGTTGCAGGTCGCGGCCCGAGAAGCACTCTCCGGCCAACGTGCCGAACGTCCAGCGACTGCTCCCAAAGCGAAGGAGCCAGGACCCAAAGACCTAGCTGGCCTGAAGGGGCCCCAGGGGGCCCCCAAGCAGCCCCTCTCCATTTGGGTCTGGGGGCTTTCGTTGGGCCGGGAACCTGGGAGGTACCTGCCCGGTTGCAGGTCGCGGCCCGAGAAGCACTCTCCGGCCAACGTGCCAAACGTCCAGCGACTGCTCCCAAAGCGAAGCAGCCAGGACCCAAAGACCTAGCTGGCCTGAAGGGGCCCCAGGGGGCCCCCAAGCAGCCCCTCTCCATTTGGGTCTGGGGGCTTTCGTTGGGCCGGGAACCTGGGAGGTACCTGCCCGGTTGCAGGTCGCGGCCCGAGAAGCACTCTCCGGCCAACGTGCCAAACGTCCAGCGACTGCTCCCAAAGCGAAGGAGCCAGGACCCAAAGACCTAGCTGGCCTGAAGGGGCCCCAGGGGGCCCCCAAGCAGCCCCTCTCCATTTGGGTCTGGGGGCTTTCGTTGGGCCGGGAACCTGGGAGGTACCTGCCCGGTTGCAGGTCGCGGCCCGAGAAGCACTCTCCGGCCAACGTGCCGAACGTCCAGCGACTGCTCCCAAAGCGAAGGAGCCAGGACCCAAAGACCTAGCTGGCCTGAAGGGGCCCCAGGGGGCCCCCAAGCAGCCCCTCTCCATTTGGGTCTGGGGGCTTTCGTTGGGCCGGGAACCTGGGAGGTACCTGCCCGGTTGCAGGTCGCGGCCCGAGAAGCACTCTCCGGCCAACGTGCCAAACGTCCAGCGACTGCTCCCAAAGCGAAGCAGCCAGGACCCAAAGACCTAGCTGGCCTGAAGGGGCCCCAGGGGGCCCCCAAGCAGCCCCTCTCCATTTGGGTCTGGGGGCTTTCGTTGGGCCGGGAACCTGGGAGGTACCTGCCCGGTTGCAGGTCGCGGCCCGAGAAGCACTCTCCGGCCAACGTGCCAAACGTCCAGCGACTGCTCCCAAAGCGAAGGAGCCAGGACCCAAAGACCTAGCTGGCCTGAAGGGGCCCCAGGGGGCCCCCAAGCAGCCCCTCTCCATTTGGGTCTGGGGGCTTTCGTTGGGCCGGGAACCTGGGAGGTACCTGCCCGGTTGCAGGTCGCGGCCCGAGAAGCACTCTCCGGCCAACGTGCCGAACGTCCAGCGACTGCTCCCAAAGCGAAGGAGCCAGGACCCAAAGACCTAGCTGGCCTGAAGGGGCCCCAGGGGGCCCCCAAGCAGCCCCTCTCCATTTGGGTCTGGGGGCTTTCGTTGGGCCGGGAACCTGGGAGGTACCTGCCCGGTTGCAGGTCGCGGCCCGAGAAGCACTCTCCGGCCAACGTGCCCAACGTCCAGCGACTGCTCCCAAAGCGAAGGAGCCAGGACCCAAAGACCTAGCTGGCCTGAAGGGGCCCCAGGGGGCCCCCAAGCAGCCCCTCTCCATTTGGGTCTGGGGGCTTTCGTTGGGCCGGGAACCTGGGAGGTACCTGCCTGGTTGCAGGTCGCGGCCCGAGAAGCACTCTCCGGCCAACGTGCCAAACGTCCAGCGACTGCTCCCAAAGCGAAGGAGCCAGGACCCAAAGACCTAGCTGGCCTGAAGGGGCCCCAGGGGGCCCCCAAGCAGCCCCTCTCCATTTGGGTCTGGGGGCTTTCTTTGGGCCGGGAACCTGGGAGGTACCTGCCCGGTTGCAGGTCGCGGCCCGAGAAGCACTCTCCGGCCAACGTGCCGAACGTCCAGCGACTGCTCCCAAAGCGAAGGAGCCAGGACCCAAAGACCTAGCTGGCCTGAAGGGGCCCCAGGGGGCCCCCAAGCAGCCCCTCTCCATTTGGGTCTGGGGGCTTTCTTTGGGCCGGGAACCTGGGAGGTACCTGCCCGGTTGCAGGTCGCGGCCCGAGAAGCACTCTGCGGCCAACATGCCCAACGTCCAGCGACTGCTCCCAAAGCGAAGGAGCCAGGACCCAAAGACCTAGCTGGCCTGAAGGGGCCCCAGGGGGCCCCCAAGCAGCCCCTCTCCATTTGGGTCTGGGGGCTTTCGTTGGGCCGGGAACCTGGGAGGTACCTGCCCGGTTGCAGGTCGCGGCCCGAGAAGCACTCTCCGGCCAACGTGCCAAACGTCCAGCGACTGCTCCCAAAGCGAAGGAGCCAGGACCCAAAGACCTAGCTGGCCTGAAGGGGCCCCAGGGGGCCCCCAAGCAGCCCCTCTCCATTTGGGTCTGGGGGCTTTCGTTGGGCCGGGAACCTGGGAGGTACCTGCCCGGTTGCAGGTCGCGGCCCGAGAAGCACTCTCCGGCCAACGTGCCAAACGTCCAGCGACTGCTCCCAAAGCGAAGGAGCCAGGACCCAAAGACCTAGCTGGCCTGAAGGGGCCCCAGGGGGCCCCCAAGCAGCCCCTCTCCATTTGGGTCTGGGGGCTTTCGTTGGGCCGGGAACCTGGGAGGTACCTGCCCGGTTGCAGGTCGCGGCCCGAGAAGCACTCTCCGGCCAACGTGCCAAACGTCCAGCGACTGCTCCCAAAGCGAAGGAGCCAGGACCCAAAGACCTAGCTGGCCTGAAGGGGCCCCAGGGGGCCCCCAAGCAGCCCCTCTCCATTTGGGTCTGGGGGCTTTCGTTGGGCCGGGAACCTGGGAGGTACCTGCCCGGTTGCAGGTTGCGGCCCGAGAAGCACTCTCCGGCCAACGTGCCAAACGTCCAGCGACTGCTCCCAAAGCGAAGGAGCCAGGACCCAAAGACCTAGCTGGCCTGAAGGGGCCCCAGGGGGCCCCCAAGCAGCCCCTCTCCATTTGGGTCTGGGGGCTTTCGTTGGGCCGGGAACCTGGGAGGTACCTGCCCGGTTGCAGGTCGCGGCCCGAGAAGCACTCTCCGGCCAACGTGCCAAACGTCCAGCGACTGCTCCCAAAGCAAAGGAGCCAGGACCCAAAGACCTAGCTGGCCTGAAGGGGCCCCAGGGGGCCCCCAAGCAGCCCCTCTCCATTTGGGTCTGGGGGCTTTCGTTGGGCCGGGAACCTGGGAGGTACCTGCCTGGTTGCAGGTCGCGGCCCGAGAAGCACTCTCCGGCCAACGTGCCGAACGTCCAGCGACTGCTCCCAAAGCGAAGGAGCCAGGACCCAAAGACCTAGCTGGCCTGAAGGGGCCCCAGGGGGCCCCCAAGCAGCCCCTCTCCATTTGGGTCTGGGGGCTTTCGTTGGGCCGGGAACCTGGGAGGTACCTGCCCGGTTGCAGGTCGCGGCCCGAGAAGCACTCTCCGGCCAACGTGCCGAACGTCCAGCGACTGCTCCCAAAGCGAAGGAGCCAGGACCCAAAGACCTAGCTGGCCTGAAGGGGCCCCAGGGGGCCATCAAGCAGCCCCTCTCCATTTGGGTCTGGGGGCTTTCGTTGGGCCGGGAACCTGGGAGGTACCTGCCCGGTTGCAGGTCGCGGCCCGAGAAGCACTCTCCGGCCAACGTGCCAAACGTCCAGCGACTGCTCCCAAAGCGAAGGAGCCAGGACCCAAAGACCTAGCTGGCCTGAAGGGGCCCCAGGGGGCCCCCAAGCAGCCCCTCTCCATTTGGGTCTGGGGGCTTTCGTTGGGCCGGGAACCTGGGAGGTACCTGCCCGGTTGCAGGTCGCGGCCCGAGAAGCACTCTCCGGCCAACGTGCCAAACGTCCAGCGACTGCTCCCAAAGCGAAGGAGCCAGGACCCAAAGACCTAGCTGGCCTGAAGGGGCCCCAGGGGGCCCCCAAGCAGCCCCTCTCCATTTGGGTCTGGGGGCTTTCGTTGGGCTGGGAACCTGGGAGGTACCTGCCCGGTTGCAGGTCGCGGCCCGAGAAGCACTCTCCGGCCAACGTGCCGAACGTCCAGCGACTGCTCCCAAAGCGAAGGAGCCAGGACCCAAAGACCTAGCTGGCCTGAAGGGGCCCCAGGGGGCCCCCAAGCAGCCCCTCTCCATTTGGGTCTGGGGGCTTTCTTTGGGCCGGGAACCTGGGAGGTACCTGCCCGGTTGCAGGTCGCGGCCCGAGAAGCACTCTCCGGCCAACGTGCCCAACGTCCAGCGACTGCTCCCAAAGCGAAGGAGCCAGGACCCAAAGACCTAGCTGGCCTGAAGGGGCCCCAGGGGGCCCCCAAGCAGCCCCTCTCCATTTGGGTCTGGGGGCTTTCGTTGGGCCGGGAACCTGGGAGGTACCTGCCCGGTTGCAGGTCGCGGCCCGAGAAGCACTCTCCGGCCAACGTGCCAAACGTCCAGCGACTGCTCCCAAAGCGAAGGAGCCAGGACCCAAAGACCTAGCTGGCCTGAAGGGGCCCCAGGGGGCCCCCAAGCAGCCCCTCTCCATTTGGGTCTGGGGGCTTTCGTTGGGCCGGGAACCTGGGAGGTACCTGCCCGGTTGCAGGTCGCGGCCCGAGAAGCACTCTCCGGCTAACGTGCCAAACGTCCAGCGACTGCTCCCAAAGCGAAGGAGCCAGGACCCAAAGACCTAGCTGGCCTGAAGGGGCCCCAGGGGGCCCCCAAGCAGCCCCTCTCCATTTGGGTCTGGGGGCTTTCGTTGGGCCGGGAACCTGGGAGGTACCTGCCCGGTTGCAGGTCGCGGCCCGAGAAGCACTCTCCGGCCAACGTGCCAAACGTCCAGCGACTGCTCCCAAAGCGAAGGAGCCAGGACCCAAAGACCTAGCTGGCCTGAAGGGGCCCCAGGGGGCCCCCAAGCAGCCCCTCTCCATTTGGGTCTGGGGGCTTTCGTTGGGCCGGGAACCTGGGAGGTACCTGCCCGGTTGCAGGTCGCGGCCCGAGAAGCACTCTCCGGCCAACATGCCAAACGTCCAGCGACTGCTCCCAAAGCGAAGGAGCCAGGACCCAAAGACCTAGCTGGCCTGAAGGGGCCCCAGGGGGCCCCCAAGCAGCCCCTCTCCATTTGGGTCTGGGGGCTTTCGTTGGGCCGGGAACCTGGGAGGTACCTGCCTGGTTGCAGGTCGCGGCCCGAGAAGCACTCTCCGGCCAACGTGCCGAACGTCCAGCGACTGCTCCCAAAGCGAAGGAGCCAGGACCCAAAGACCTAGCTGGCCTGAAGGGGCCCCAGGGGGCCCCCAAGCAGCCCCTCTCCATTTGGGTCTGGGGGCTTTCGTTGGGCCGGGAACCTGGGAGGTACCTGCCCGGTTGCAGGTCGCGGCCCGAGAAGCACTCTCCGGCCAACGTGCCGAACGTCCAGCGACTGCTCCCAAAGCGAAGGAGCCAGGACCCAAAGACCTAGCTGGCCTGAAGGGGCCCCAGGGGGCCCCCAAGCAGCCCCTCTCCATTTGGGTCTGGGGGCTTTCGTTGGGCCGGGAACCTGGGAGGTACCTGCCCGGTTGCAGGTCGCGGCCCGAGAAGCACTCTCCGGCCAACGTGCCAAACGTCCAGCGACTGCTCCCAAAGCGAAGGAGCCAGGACCCAAAGACCTAGCTGGCCTGAAGGGGCCCCAGGGGGCCCCCAAGCAGCCCCTCTCCATTTGGGTCTGGGGGCTTTCGTTGGGCCGGGAACCTGGGAGGTACCTGCCCGGTTGCAGGTCGCGGCCCGAGAAGCACTCTCCGGCCAACGTGCCAAACGTCCAGCGACTGCTCCCAAAGCGAAGGAGCCAGGACCCAAAGACCTAGCTGGCCTGAAGGGGCCCCAGGGGGCCCCCAAGCAGCCCCTCTCCATTTGGGTCTGGGGGCTTTCGTTGGGCCGGGAACCTGGGAGGTACCTGCCCGGTTGCAGGTCGCGGCCCGAGAAGCACTCTCCGGCCAACGTGCCGAAGGTCCAGCGACTGCTCCCAAAGCGAAGGAGCCAGGACCCAAAGACCTAGCTGGCCTGAAGGGGCCCCAGGGGGCCCCCAAGCAGCCCCTCTCCATTTGGGTCTGGGGGCTTTCGTTGGGCCGGGAACCTGGGAGGTACCTGCCCGGTTGCAGGTCGCGGCCCGAGAAGCACTCTCCGGCCAACGTGCCAAACGTCCAGCGACTGCTCCCAAAGCGAAGCAGCCAGGACCCAAAGACCTAGCTGGCCTGAAGGGGCCCCAGGGGGCCCCCAAGCAGCCCCTCTCCATTTGGGTCTGGGGGCTTTCGTTGGGCCGGGAACCTGGGAGGTACCTGCCCGGTTGCAGGTCGCGGCCCGAGAAGCACTCTCCGGCCAACGTGCCAAACGTCCAGCGACTGCTCCCAAAGCGAAGGAGCCAGGACCCAAAGACCTAGCTGGCCTGAAGGGGCCCCAGGGGGCCCCCAAGCAGCCCCTCTCCATTTGGGTCTGGGGGCTTTCGTTGGGCCGGGAACCTGGGAGGTACCTGCCCGGTTGCAGGTCGCGGCCCGAGAAGCACTCTCCGGCCAACGTGCCAAACGTCCAGCGACTGCTCCCAAAGCGAAGCAGCCAGGACCCAAAGACCTAGCTGGCCTGAAGGGGCCCCAGGGGGCCCCCAAGCAGCCCCTCTCCATTTGGGTCTGGGGGCTTTCGTTGGGCCGGGAACCTGGGAGGTACCTGCCCGGTTGCAGGTCGCGGCCCGAGAAGCACTCTCCGGCCAACGTGCCCAACGTCCAGCGACTGCTCCCAAAGCGAAGGAGCCAGGACCCAAAGACCTAGCTGGCCTGAAGGGGCCCCAGGGGGCCCCCAAGCAGCCCCTCTCCATTTGGGTCTGGGGGCTTTCGTTGGGCCGGGAACCTGGGAGGTACCTGCCCGGTTGCAGGTCGCGGCCCGAGAAGCACTCTCCGGCCAACGTGCCGAAGGTCCAGCGACTGCTCCCAAAGCGAAGGAGCCAGGACCCAAAGACCTAGCTGGCCTGAAGGGGCCCCAGGGGGCCCCCAAGCAGCCCCTCTCCATTTGGGTCTGGGGGCTTTCGTTGGGCCGGGAACCTGGGAGGTACCTGCCCGGTTGCAGGTCGCGGCCCGAGAAGCACTCTCCGGCCAACGTGCCGAACGTCCAGCGACTGCTCCCAAAGCGAAGGAGCCAGGACCCAAAGACCTAGCTGGCCTGAAGGGGCCCCAGGGGGCCCCCAAGCAGCCCCTCTCCATTTGGGTCTGGGGGCTTTCGTTGGGCCGGGAACCTGGGAGGTACCTGCCCGGTTGCAGGTCGCGGCCCGAGAAGCACTCTCCGGCCAACGTGCCCAACGTCCAGCGACTGCTCCCAAAGCGAAGGAGCCAGGACCCAAAGACCTAGCTGGCCTGAAGGGGCCCCAGGGGGCCCCCAAGCAGCCCCTCTCCATTTGGGTCTGGGGGCTTTCGTTGGGCCGGGAACCTGGGAGGTACCTGCCCGGTTGCAGGTCGCGGCCCGAGAAGCACTCTCCGGCCAACGTGCCGAACGTCCAGCGACTGCTCCCAAAGCGAAGCAGCCAGGACCCAAAGACCTAGCTGGCCTGAAGGGGCCCCAGGGGGCCCCCAAGCAGCCCCTCTCCATTTGGGTCTGGGGGCTTTCGTTGGGCCGGGAACCTGGGAGGTACCTGCCCGGTTGCAGGTCGCGGCCCGAGAAGCACTCTCCGGCCAACGTGCCAAACGTCCAGCGACTGCTCCCAAAGCGAA
>NW_028168468.1:22500-67500 GCF_964237585.1 Gallinula chloropus
AGCCCCCAGACCCAAATGGAGAGGGGCTGCTTGGGGGCCCCCTGGGGCCCCTTCAGGCCAGCTAGGTCTTTGGGTCCTGGCTCCTTCGCTTTGGGAGCAGTCGCTGGACGTTCGGCACGTTGGCCGGAGAGTGCTTCTCGGGCCGCGACCTGCAACCGGGCAGGTAGCTCCCAGGTTCCCGGCCCAACGAAAGCCCCCAGACCCAAATGGAGAGGGGCTGCTTGGGGGCCCCCTGGGGCCCCTTCAGGCCAGCTAGGTCTTTGGGTCCTGGCTCCTTCGCTTTGGGAGCAGTCGCTGGACGTTTGGCATGTTGGCCGCAGAGTGCTTCTCGGGCCGCGACCTGCAACCGGGCAGGTACCTCCCAGGTTCCCGGCCCAACGAAAGCCCCCAGACCCGAATGGAGAGGGGCTGCTTGGGGGCCCCCTGGGGCCCCTTCAGGCCAGCTAGGTCTTTGGGTCCTGGCTCCTTCGCTTTGGGAGCAGTCGCTGGACGTTTGGCATGTTGGCCGGAGAGTGCTTCTCGGGCCGCGACCTGCAACCGGGCAGGTACCTCCCAGGTTCCCGGCCCAACGAAAGCCCCCAGACCCAAATGGAGAGGGGCTGCTTGGGGGCCCCCTGGGGCCCCTTCAGGCCAGCTAGGTCTTTGGGTCCTGGCTCCTTCGCTTTGGGAGCAGTCGCTGGACGTTTGGCATGTTGGCCGCAGAGTGCTTCTCGGGCCGCGACCTGCAACCGGGCAGGTAGCTCCCAGGTTCCCGGCCCAACGAAAGCCCCCAGACCCAAATGGAGAGGGGCTGCTTGGGGGCCCCCTGGGGCCCCTTCAGGCCAGCTAGGTCTTTGGGTCCTGGCTCCTTCGCTTTGGGAGCAGTCGCTGGACGTTTGGCATGTTGGCCGGAGAGTGCTTCTCGGGCCGCGACCTGCAACCGGGCAGGTACCTCCCAGGTTCCCGGCCCAACGAAAGCCCCCAGACCCAAATGGAGAGGGGCTGCTTGGGGGCCCCCTGGGGCCCCTTCAGGCCAGCTAGGTCTTTGGGTCCTGGCTCCTTCGCTTTGGGAGCAGTCGCTGGACGTTTGGCATGTTGGCCGGAGAGTGCTTCTCGGGCCGCGACCTGCAACCGGGCAGGTACCTCCCAGGTTCCCGGCCCAACGAAAGCCCCCAGACCCAAATGGAGAGGGGCTGCTTGGGGGCCCCCTGGGGCCCCTTCAGGCCAGCTAGGTCTTTGGGTCCTGGCTCATTCGCTTTGGGAGCAGTCGCTGGACGTTTGGCATGTTGGCCGCAGAGTGCTTCTCGGGCCGCGACCTGCAACTGGGCAGGTACCTCCCAGGTTCCCGGCCCAACGAAAGCCCCCAGACCCAAATGGAGAGGGGCTGCTTGGGGGCCCCCTGGGGCCCCTTCAGGCCAGCTAGGTCTTTGGGTCCTGGCTCCTTCGCTTTGGGAGCAGTCGCTGGACGTTTGGCATGTTGGCCGGAGAGTGCTTCTCGGGCCGCGACATGCAACCGGGCAGGTACCTCCCAGGTTCCCGGCCCAACGAAAGCCCCCAGACCCAAATGGAGAGGGGCTGCTTGGGGGCCCCCTGGGGCCCCTTCAGGCCAGCTAGGTCTTTGGGTCCTGGCTCCTTCGCTTTGGGAGCAGTCGCTGGACGTTTGGCATGTTGGCCGCAGAGTGCTTCTCGGGCCGCGACCTGCAACCGGGCAGGTAGCTCCCAGGTTCCCGGCCCAACGAAAGCCCCCAGACCCAAATGGAGAGGGGCTGCTTGGGGGCCCCCTGGGGCCCCTTCAGGCCAGCTAGGTCTTTGGGTCCTGGCTCCTTCGCTTTGGGAGCAGTCGCTGGACGTTTGGCATGTTGGCCGGAGAGTGCTTCTCGGGCCGCGACCTGCAACCGGGCAGGTACCTCCCAGGTTCCCGGCCCAACGAAAGCCCCCAGACCCAAATGGAGAGGGGCTGCTTGGGGGCCCCCTGGGGCCCCTTCAGGCCAGCTAGGTCTTTGGTTCCTGGCTCCTTCGCTTTGGGAGCAGTCGCTGGACGTTTGGCATGTTGGCCGCAGAGTGCTTCTCGGGCCGCGACCTGCAACCGGGCAGGTACCTCCCAGGTTCCCGGCCCAACGAAAGCCCCCAGACCCAAATGGAGAGGGGCTGCTTGGGGGCCCCCTGGGGCCCCTTCAGGCCAGCTAGGTCTTTGGGTCCTGGCTCCTTCGCTTTGGGAGCAGTCGCTGGACGTTTGGCACGTTGGCCGCAGAGTGCTTCTCGGGACGCGACCTGCAACCGGGCAGGTACCTCCCAGGTTCCCGGCCCAACGAAAGCCCCCAGACCCAAATGGAGAGGGGCTGCTTGGGGGCCCCCTGGGGCCCCTTCAGGCCAGCTAGGTCTTTGGGTCCTGGCTCCTTCGCTTTGGGAGCAGTCGCTGGACGTTTGGCATGTTGGCCGCAGAGTGATTCTCGGGCCGCGACCTGCAACCGGGCAGGTACCTCCCAGGTTCCCGGCCCAACGAAAGCCCCCAGACCCAAATGGAGAGGGGCTGCTTGGGGGCCCCCTGGGGCCCCTTCAGGCCAGCTAGGTCTTTGGGTCCTGGCTCCTTCGCTTTGGGAGCAGTCGCTGGACGTTTGGCATGTTGGCCGCAGAGTGCTTCTCGGGCCGCGACCTGCAACCGGGCAGGTACCTCCCAGGTTCCCGGCCCAACGAAAGCCCCCAGACCCAAATGGAGAGGGGCTGCTTGGGGGCCCCCTGGGGCCCCTTCAGGCCAGCTAGGTCTTTGGGTCCTGGCTCCTTCGCTTTGGGAGACGTCGCTGGACGTTTGGCATGTTGGCCGCAGAGTGCTTCTCGGGCCGCGACCTGCAACCGGGCAGGTAGCTCCCAGGTTCCCGGCCCAACGAAAGCCCCCAGACCCAAATGGAGAGGGGCTGCTTGGGGGCCCCCTGGGGCCCCTTCAGGCCAGCTAGGTCTTTGGGTCCTGGCTCCTTCGCTTTGGGAGCAGTCGCTGGACGTTTGGCATGTTGGCCGGAGAGTGCTTCTCGGGCCGCGACCTGCAACCGGGCAGGTACCTCCCAGGTTCCCGGCCCAACGAAAGCCCCCAGACCCAAATGGAGAGGGGCTGCTTGGGGGCCCCCTGGGGCCCCTTCAGGCCAGCTAGGTCTTTGGGTCCTGGCTCCTTCGCTTTGGGAGCAGTCGCTGGACGTTTGGCATGTTGGCCGGAGAGTGCTTCTCGGGCCGCGACCTGCAACCGGGCAGGTACCTCCCAGGTTCCCGGCCCAACGAAAACCCCCAGACCCAAATGGAGAGGGGCTGCTTGGGGGCCCCCTGGGGCCCCTTCAGGCCAGCTAGGTCTTTGGGTCCTGGCTCCTTCGCTTTGGGAGCAGTCGCTGGACGTTTGGCATGTTGGCCGCAGAGTGCTTCTCGGGCCGCGACCTGCAACCGGGCAGGTAGCTCCCAGGTTCCCGGCCCAACGAAAGCCCCCAGACCCAAATGGAGAGGGGCTGCTTGGGGGCCCCCTGGGGCCCCTTCAGGCCAGCTAGGTCTTTGGGTCCTGGCTCCTTCGCTTTGGGAGCAGTCGCTGGACGTTTGGCATGTTGGCCGGAGAGTGCTTCTCGGGCCGCGACCTGCAACCGGGCAGGTACCTCCCAGGTTCCCGGCCCAACGAAAGCCCCCAGACCCAAATGGAGAGGGGCTGCTTGGGGGCCCCCTGGGGCCCCTTCAGGCCAGCTAGGTCTTTGGGTCCTGGCTCCTTCGCTTTGGGAGCAGTCACTGGACGTGTGGCATGTTGGCCGCAGAGTGCTTCTCGGGCCGCGACCTGCAACCGGGCAGGTACCTCCCAGGTTCCCGGCCCAACGACAGCCCCCAGACCCAAATGGAGAGGGGCTGCTTGGGGGCCCCCTGGGGCCCCTTCAGGCCAGCTAGGTCTTTGGGTCCTGGCTCCTTCGCTTTGGGAGCAGTCGCTGGACCTTTGGCATGTTGGCCGGAGAGTGCTTCTCGGGCCGCGACCTGCAACCGGGCAGGTACCTCCCAGGTTCCCGGCCCAACGAAAGCCCCCAGACCCAAATGGAGAGGGGCTGCTTGGGGGCCCCCTGGGGCCCCTTCAGGCCAGCTAGGTCTTTGGGTCCTGGCTCCTTCGCTTTGGGAGCAGTCGCTGGACGTTTGGCATGTTGGCCGCAGAGTGCTTCTCGGGCCGCGACCTGCAACCGGGCAGGTAGCTCCCAGGTTCCCGGCCCAACGAAAGCCCCCAGACCCAAATGGAGAGGGGCTGCTTGGGGGCCCCCTGGGGCCCCTTCAGGCCAGCTAGGTCTTTGGGTCCTGGCTCCTTCGCTTTGGGAGACGTCGCTGGACGTTTGGCATGTTGGCCGCAGAGTGCTTCTCGGGCCGCGACCTGCAACCGGGCAGGTAGCTCCCAGGTTCCCGGCCCAACGAAAGCCCCCAGACCCAAATGGAGAGGGGCTGCTTGGGGGCCCCCTGGGGCCCCTTCAGGCCAGCTAGGTCTTTGGGTCCTGGCTCCTTCGCTTTGGGAGCAGTCGCTGGACGTTTGGCATGTTGGCCGGAGAGTGCTTCTCGGGCCGCGACCTGCAACCGGGCAGGTACCTCCCAGGTTCCCGGCCCAACGAAAGCCCCCAGACCCAAATGGAGAGGGGCTGCTTGGGGGCCCCCTGGGGCCCCTTCAGGCCAGCTAGGTCTTTGGGTCCTGGCTCCTTCGCTTTGGGAGCAGTCGCTGGACGTTTGGCATGTTGGCCGGAGAGTGCTTCTCGGGCCGCGACCTGCAACCGGGCAGGTACCTCCCAGGTTCCCGGCCCAACGAAAACCCCCAGACCCAAATGGAGAGGGGCTGCTTGGGGGCCCCCTGGGGCCCCTTCAGGCCAGCTAGGTCTTTGGGTCCTGGCTCCTTCGCTTTGGGAGCAGTCGCTGGACGTTTGGCATGTTGGCCGCAGAGTGCTTCTCGGGCCGCGACCTGCAACCGGGCAGGTACCTCCCAGGTTCCCGGCCCAACGAAAGCCCCCAGACCCAAATGGAGAGGGGCTGCTTGGGGGCCCCCTGGGGCCCCTTCAGGCCAGCTAGGTCTTTGGGTCCTGGCTCCTTCGCTTTGGGAGCAGTCGCTGGACGTTTGGCATGTTGGCCGGAGAGTGCTTCTCGGGCCGCGACCTGCAACCGGGCAGGTACCTCCCAGGTTCCCGGCCCAACGAAAGCCCCCAGACCCAAATGGAGAGGGGCTGCTTGGGGGCCCCCTGGGGCCCCTTCAGGCCAGCTAGGTCTTTGGGTCCTGGCTCCTTCGCTTTGGGAGCAGTCGCTGGACGTGTGGCATGTTGGCCGCAGAGTGCTTCTCGGGCCGCGACCTGCAACCGGGCAGGTACCTCCCAGGTTCCCGGCCCAACGAAAGCCCCCAGACCCAAATGGAGAGGGGCTGCTTGGGGGCCCCCTGGGGCCCCTTCAGGCCAGCTAGGTCTTTGGGTCCTGGCTCCTTCGCTTTGGGAGCAGTCGCTGGACCTTTGGCATGTTGGCCGGAGAGTGCTTCTCGGGCCGCGACCTGCAACCGGGCAGGTACCTCCCAGGTTCCCGGCCCAACGAAAGCCCCCAGACCCAAATGGAGAGGGGCTGCTTGGGGGCCCCCTGGGGCCCCTTCAGGCCAGCTAGGTCTTTGGGTCCTGGCTCCTTCGCTTTGGGAGCAGTCGCTGGACGTTTGGCATGTTGGCCGGAGAGTGCTTCTCGGGCCGCGACCTGCAACCGGGCAGGTACCTCCCAGGTTCCCGGCCCAACGAAAACCCCCAGACCCAAATGGAGAGGGGCTGCTTGGGGGCCCCCTGGGGCCCCTTCAGGCCAGCTAGGTCTTTGGGTCCTGGCTCCTTCGCTTTGGGAGCAGTCGCTGGACGTTTGGCATGTTGGCCGCAGAGTGCTTCTCGGGCCGCGACCTGCAACCGGGCAGGTACCTCCCAGGTTCCCGGCCCAACGAAAGCCCCCAGACCCAAATGGAGAGGGGCTGCTTGGGGGCCCCCTGGGGCCCCTTCAGGCCAGCTAGGTCTTTGGGTCCTGGCTCCTTCGCTTTGGGAGCAGTCGCTGGACGTTTGGCATGTTGGCCGCAGAGTGCTTCTCGGGCCGCGACCTGCAACCGGGCAGGTACCTCCCAGGTTCCCGGCCCAACGAAAGCCCCCAGACCCAAATGGAGAGGGGCTGCTTGGGGGCCCCCTGGGGCCCCTTCAGGCCAGCTAGGTCTTTGGGTCCTGGCTCCTTCGCTTTGGGAGCAGTCGCTGGACGTTTGGCATGTTGGCCGCAGAGTGCTTCTCGGGCCGCGACCTGCAACCGGGCAGGTACCTCCCAGGTTCCCGGCCCAACGAAAGCCCCCAGACCCAAATGGAGAGGGGCTGCTTGGGGGCCCCCTGGGGCCCCTTCAGGCCAGCTAGGTCTTTGGGTCCTGGCTCCTTCGCTTTGGGAGCAGTCGCTGGACGTTTGGCATGTTGGCCGGAGAGTGCTTCTCGGGCCGCGACCTGCAACCGGGCAGGTACCTCCCAGGTTCCCGGCCCAACGAAAGCCCCCAGACCCAAATGGAGAGGGGCTGCTTGGGGGCCCCCTGGGGCCCCTTCAGGCCAGCTAGGTCTTTGGGTCCTGGCTCCTTCGCTTTGGGAGCAGTCGCTGGACGTTTGGCATGTTGGCCGGAGAGTGCTTCTCGGGCCGCGACCTGCAACCGGGCAGGTACCTCCCAGGTTCCCGGCCCAACGAAAGCCCCCAGACCCAAATGGAGAGGGGCTGCTTGGGGGCCCCCTGGGGCCCCTTCAGGCCAGCTAGGTCTTTGGGTCCTGGCTCCTTCGCTTTGGGAGCAGTCGCTGGACGTTTGGCATGTTGGCCGCAGAGTGCTTCTCGGGCCGCGACCTGCAACCGGGCAGGTACCTCCCAGGTTCCCGGCCCAACGAAAGCCCCCAGACCCAAATGGAGAGGGGCTGCTTGGGGGCCCCCTGGGGCCCCTTCAGGCCAGCTAGGTCTTTGGGTCCTGGCTCCTTCGCTTTGGGAGCAGTCGCTGGACGTTTGGCATGTTGGCCGCAGAGTGCTTCTCGGGCCGCGACCTGCAACCGGGCAGGTACCTCCCAGGTTCCCGGCCCAACGAAAGCCCCCAGACCCAAATGGAGAGGGGCTGCTTGGGGGCCCCCTGGGGCCCCTTCAGGCCAGCTAGGTCTTTGGGTCCTGGCTCCTTCGCTTTGGGAGCAGTCGCTGGACGTTTGGCACGTTGGCCGCAGAGTGCTTCTCGGGCCGCGACCTGCAACCGGGCAGGTACCTCCCAGGTTCCCGGCCCAACGAAAGCCCCCAGACCCAAATGGAGAGGGGCTGCTTGGGGGCCCCCTGGGGCCCCTTCAGGCCAGCTAGGTCTTTGGGTCCTGGCTGCTTCGCTTTGGGAGCAGTCGCTGGACGTTTGGCATGTTGGCCGCAGAGTGCTTCTCGGGCCGCGAACTGCAACCGGGCAGGTACCTCCCAGGTTCCCGGCCCAACGAAAGCCCCCAGACCCAAATGGAGAGGGGCTGCTTGGGGGCCCCCTGGGGCCCCTTCAGGCCAGCTAGGTCTTTGGGTCCTGGCTCCTTCGCTTTGGGAGCAGTCGCTGGACGTTTGGCATGTTGGCCGCAGAGTGCTTCTCGGGCCGCGACCTGCAACCGGGCAGGTACCTCCCAGGTTCCCGGCCCAACGAAAGCCCCCAGACCCAAATGGAGAGGGGCTGCTTGGGGGCCCCCTGGGGCCCCTTCAGGCCAGCTAGGTCTTTGGGTCCTGGCTCCTTCGCTTTGGGAGCAGTCGCTGGACGTTTGGCATGTTGGCCGCAGAGTGCTTCTCGGGCCGCGACCTGCAACCGGGCAGGTACCTCCCAGGTTCCCGGCCCAACGAAAGCCCCCAGACCCAAATGGAGAGGGGCTGCTTGGGGGCCCCCTGGGACCCCTTCAGGCCAGCTAGGTCTTTGGGTCCTGGCTCCTTTGCTTTGGGAGCAGTCGCTGGACGTTTGGCACGTTGGCCGGAGAGTGCTTCTCGGGCCGCGACCTGCAACTGGGCAGGTACCTCCCAGGTTCCCAGCCCAACGAAAGCCCCCAGACCCAAATGGAGAGGGGCTGCTTGGGGGCCCCCTGGGGCCCCTTCAGGCCAGCTAGGTCTTTGGGTCCTGGCTCCTTCGCTTTGGGAGCAGTCGCTGGACGTTTGGCATGTTGGCCGCAGAGTGCTTCTCGGGCCGCGACCTGCAACCGGGCAGGTACCTCCCAGGTTCCCGGCCCAACGAAAGCCCCCAGACCCAAATGGAGAGGGGCTGCTTGGGGGCCCCCTGGGGCCCCTTCAGGCCAGCTAGGTCTTTGGGTCCTGGCTCCTTCGCTTTGGGAGCAGTCGCTGGACGTTTGGCATGTTGGCCGCAGAGTGCTTCTCGGGCCGCGACCTGCAACCGTGCAGGTAGCTCCCAGGTTCCCGGCCCAACGAAAGCCCCCAGACCCAAATGGAGAGGGGCTGCTTGGGGGCCCCCTGGGGCCCCTTCAGGCCAGCTAGGTCTTTGGGTACTGGCTCCTTCGCTTTGGGAGCAGTCGCTGGACGTTTGGCATGTTGGCCGGAGAGTGCTTCTCGGGCCGCGACCTGCAACCGGGCAGGTACCTCCCAGGTTCCCGGCCCAACGAAAGCCCCCAGACCCAAATGGAGAGGGGCTGCTTGGGGGCCCCCTAGGACCACATCAGGCCAGCTAGGTCTTTGGGTCCTGGCTCCTTCGCTTTGGGAGCAGTCGCTGGACGTTTGGCATGTTGGCCGGAGAGTGCTTCTCGGGCCGCGACCTGCAACTGGGCAGGTACCTCCCAGGTTCCCGGCCCAACGAAAGCCCCCAGACCCAAATGGAGAGGGGCTGCTTGGGGGCCCCCTGGGGCCCCTTCAGGCCAGCTAGGTCTTTGGGTCCTGGCTCCTTCGCTTTGGGAGCAGTCGCTGGACGTTTGGCATGTTGGCCGCAGAGTGATTCTCGGGCCGCGACCTGCAACCGGGCAGGTACCTCCCAGGTTCCCGGCCCAACGAAAGCCCCCAGACCCAAATGGAGAGGGGCTGCTTGGGGGCCCCCTGGGGCCCCTTCAGGCCAGCTAGGTCTTTGGGTCCTGGCTCCTTCGCTTTGGGAGCAGTCGCTGGACGTTTGGCACGTTGGCCGGAGAGTGCTTCTCGGGCCGCGACCTGCAACCGGGCAGGTACCTCCCAGGTTCCCGGCCCAACGAAAGCCCCCAGACCCAAATGGAGAGGGGCTGCTTGGGGGCCCCCTGGGGCCCCTTCAGGCCAGCTAGGTCTTTGGGTCCTGGCTCCTTCGCTTTGGGAGCAGTCGCTGGACGTTTGGCATGTTGGCCGGAGAGTGCTTCTCGGGCCGCGACCTGCAACCGGGCAGGTACCTCCCAGGTTCCCGGCCCAACGAAAGCCCCCAGACCCAAATGGAGAGGGGCTGCTTGGGGGCCCCCTGGGACCACATCAGGCCAGCTAGATCTTTGGGTCCTGGCTCCTTCGCTTTGGGAGCAGTCGCTGGACGTTTGGCATGTTGGCCGGAGAGTGCTTCTCGGGCCGCGACCTGCAACTGGGCAGGTACCTCCCAGGTTCCCGGCCCAACGAAAGCCCCCAGACCCAAATGGAGAGGGGCTGCTTGGGGGCCCCCTGGGGCCCCTTCAGGCCAGCTAGGTCTTTGGGTCCTGGCTCCTTCACTTTGGGAGCAGTCGCTGGACGTTTGGCATGTTGGCCGCAGAGTGCTTCTCGGGCCGCGACCTGCAACCGGGCAGGTACCTCCCAGGTTCCCGGCCCAACGAAAGCCCCCAGACCCAAATGGAGAGGGGCTGCTTGGGGGCCCCCTGGGGCCCCTTCAGGCCAGCTAGGTCTTTGGGTCCTGGCTCCTTCGCTTTGGGAGCAGTCGCTGGACGTTTGGCATGTTGGCCGCAGAGTGATTCTCGGGCCGCGACCTGCAACCGGGCAGGTACCTCCCAGGTTCCCGGCCCAACGAAAGCCCCCAGACCCAAATGGAGAGGGGCTGCTTGGGGGCCCCCTGGGGCCCCTTCAGGCCAGCTAGGTCTTTGGGTCCTGGCTCCTTCGCTTTGGGAGCAGTCGCTGGACGTTTGGCACGTTGGCCGGAGAGTGCTTCTCGGGCCGCGACCTGCAACCGGGCAGGTACCTCCCAGGTTCCCGGCCCAACGAAAGCCCCCAGACCCAAATGGAGAGGGGCTGCTTGGGGGCCCCCTGGGGCCCCTTCAGGCCAGCTAGGTCTTTGGGTCCTGGCTCCTTCGCTTTGGGAGCAGTCGCTGGACGTTTGGCATGTTGGCCAGAGAGTGCTTCTCAGGCCGCGACCTGAAACCGGGCAGGTAGCTCCCAGGTTCCCGGCCCAATGAAAGCCCCCAGACCCAAATGGAAAGGGGCTGCTTGGGGGCTCCCTGGGGCCCCTTCAGGCCAGCTAGGTCTTTGGGTCCTGGCTCCTTCGCTTTGGGAGCAGTCGCTGGACGTTTGGCATGTTGGCCGGAGAGTGCTTCTCGGGCCGCGACCTGCAACCGGGCAGGTACCTCCCAGGTTCCCGGCCCAACGAAAGCCCCCAGACCCAAATGGAGAGGGGCTGCTTGGGGGCCCCCTGGGGCCCCTTCAGGCCAGCTAGGTCTTTGGGTCCTGGCTCCTTCGCTTTGGGAGCAGTCGCTGGACGTTTGGCACGTTGGCCGGAGAGTGCTTCTCGGGCCGCGACCTGCAACCGGGCAGGTACCTCCCAGGTTCCTGGCCCAACGAAAGCCCCCAGACCCAAATGGAGAGGGGCTGCTTGGGGGCCCCCTGGGGCCCCTTCAGGCCAGCTAGGTCTTTGGGTCCTGGCTCCTTCGCTTTGGGAGCAGTCGCTGGACGTTTGGCATGTTGGCCACAGAGTGCTTCTCGGGCCGCGACCTGCAACCGGGCAGGTACCTCCCAGGTTCCCGGCCCAACGAAAGCCCCCAGACCCAAATGGAGAGGGGCTGCTTGGGGGCCCCCTGGGGCCCCTTCAGGCCAGCTAGGTCTTTGGGTCCTGGCTCCTTCGCTTTGGGAGCAGTCGCTGGACGTTTGGCACGTTGGCCGGAGAGTGCTTCTCGGGCCGCGACCTGCAACCGGGCAGGTACCTCCCAGGTTCCCGGCCCAACGAAAGCCCCCAGACCCAAATGGAGAGGGGCTGCTTGGGGGCCCCCTGGGGCCCCTTCAGGCCAGCTAGGTCTTTGGGTCCTGGCTCCTTCGCTTTGGGAGCAGTCGCTGGACGTTTGGCATGTTGGCCGGAGAGTGCTTCTCGGGCCGCGACCTGCAACCGGGCAGGTACCTCCCAGGTTCCCGGCCCAACGAAAGCCCCCAGACCCAAATGGAGAGGGGCTGCTTGGGGGCCCCCTGGGGCCCCTTCAGGCCAGCTAGGTCTTTGGGTCCTGGCTCCTTCGCTTTGGGAGCAGTCGCTGGACGTTTGGCATGTTGGCCAGAGAGTGCTTCTCAGGCCGCGACCTGAAACCGGGGAGGTAGCTCCCAGGTTCCCGGCCCAATGAAAGCCCCCAGACCCAAATGGAAAGGAGCTGCTTGGGGGCTCCCTGGGGCCCCTTCAGGCCAGCTAGGTCTTTGGGTCCTGGCTCCTTCGCTTTGGGAGCAGTCGCTGGACGTTTGGCATGTTGGCCGGAGAGTGCTTCTCGGGCCGCGACCTGCAACCGGGCAGGTAGCTCCCAGGTTCCCGGCCCAACGAAAGCCCCCAGACCCAAATGGAGAGGGGCTGCTTGGGGGCCCCCTGGGGCCCCTTCAGGCCAGCTAGGTCTTTGGGTCCTGGCTCCTTCGCTTTGGGAGCAGTCGCTGGACGTTTGGCATGTTGGCCGGAGAGTGCTTCTCGGGCCGCGACCTGCAACCGGGCAGGTACCTCCCAGGTTCCCGGCCCAACGAAAGCCCCCAGACCCAAATGGAGAGGGGCTGCTTGGGGGCCCCCTGGGGCCCCTTCAGGCCAGCTAGGTCTTTGGGTCCTGGCTCCTTCGCTTTGGGAGCAGTCGCTGGACGTTTGGCACGTTGGCCGGAGAGTGCTTCTCGGGCCGCGACCTGCAACCGGGCAGGTAGCTCCCAGGTTCCCGGCCCAACGAAAGCCCCCAGACCCAAATGGAGAGGGGCTGCTTGGGGGCCCCCTGGGGCCCCTTCAGGCCAGCTAGGTCTTTGGGTCCTGGCTCCTTCGCTTTGGGAGCAGTCGCTGGACGTTTGGCATGTTGGCCGCAGAGTGCTTCTCGGGCCGCGACCTGCAACCGGGCAGGTACCTCCCAGGTTCCCGGCCCAACGAAAGCCCCCAGACCCAAATGGAGAGGGGCTGCTTGGGGGCCCCCTGGGGCCCCTTCAGGCCAGCTAGGTCTTTGGGTCCTGGCTCCTTTGCTTTGGGATCAGTCGCTGGACGTTTGGCATGTTGGCCGCAGAGTGCTTCTCGGGCCGCGACCTGCAACCGGGCAGGTACCTCCCAGGTTCCCGGCCCAACGAAAGCCCCCAGACCCAAATGGAGAGGGGCTGCTTGGGGGCCCCCTGGGGCCCCTTCAGGCCAGCTAGGTCTTTGGGTCCTGGCTCCTTCGCTTTGGGAGCAGTCGCTGGACGTTTGGCATGTTGGCCGGAGAGTGCTTCTCGGGCCGCGACCTGCAACCGGGCAGGTACCTCCCAGGTTCCCGGCCCAACGAAAGCCCCCAGACCCAAATGGAGAGGGGCTGCTTGGGGGCCCCCTGGGGCCCCTTCAGGCCAGCTAGGTCTTTGGGTCCTGGCTCCTTCGCTTTGGGAGCAGTCGCTGGACGTTTGGCATGTTGGCCGCAGAGTGCTTCTCGGGCCGCGACCTGCAACCGGGCAGGTACCTCCCAGGTTCCCGGCCCAACGAAAGCCCCCAGACCCAAATGGAGAGGGGCTGCTTGGGGGCCCCCTGGGGCCCCTTCAGGCCAGCTAGGTCTTTGGGTCCTGGCTCCTTCGCTTTGGGAGCAGTCGCTGGACGTTTGGCATGTTGGCCGCAGAGTGCTTCTCGGGCCGCGACCTGCAACCGGGCAGGTACCTCCCAGGTTCCCGGCCCAACGAAAGCCCCCAGACCCAAATGGAGAGGGGCTGCTTGGGGGCCCCCTGGGACCCCTTCAGGCCAGCTAGGTCTTTGGGTCCTGGCTCCTTTGCTTTGGGAGCAGTCGCTGGACGTTTGGCACGTTGGCCGGAGAGTGCTTCTCGGGCCGCGACCTGCAACTGGGCAGGTACCTCCCAGGTTCCCAGCCCAACGAAAGCCCCCAGACCCAAATGGAGAGGGGCTGCTTGGGGGCCCCCTGGGGCCCCTTCAGGCCAGCTAGGTCTTTGGGTCCTGGCTCCTTCGCTTTGGGAGCAGTCGCTGGACGTTTGGCATGTTGGCCGCAGAGTGCTTCTCGGGCCGCGACCTGCAACCGGGCAGGTACCTCCCAGGTTCCCGGCCCAACGAAAGCCCCCAGACCCAAATGGAGAGGGGCTGCTTGGGGGCCCCCTGGGGCCCCTTCAGGCCAGCTAGGTCTTTGGGTCCTGGCTCCTTCGCTTTGGGAGCAGTCGCTGGACGTTTGGCATGTTGGCCGCAGAGTGCTTCTCGGGCCGCGACCTGCAACCGTGCAGGTAGCTCCCAGGTTCCCGGCCCAACGAAAGCCCCCAGACCCAAATGGAGAGGGGCTGCTTGGGGGCCCCCTGGGGCCCCTTCAGGCCAGCTAGGTCTTTGGGTACTGGCTCCTTCGCTTTGGGAGCAGTCGCTGGACGTTTGGCATGTTGGCCGGAGAGTGCTTCTCGGGCCGCGACCTGCAACCGGGCAGGTACCTCCCAGGTTCCCGGCCCAACGAAAGCCCCCAGACCCAAATGGAGAGGGGCTGCTTGGGGGCCCCCTAGGACCACATCAGGCCAGCTAGGTCTTTGGGTCCTGGCTCCTTCGCTTTGGGAGCAGTCGCTGGACGTTTGGCATGTTGGCCGGAGAGTGCTTCTCGGGCCGCGACCTGCAACTGGGCAGGTACCTCCCAGGTTCCCGGCCCAACGAAAGCCCCCAGACCCAAATGGAGAGGGGCTGCTTGGGGGCCCCCTGGGGCCCCTTCAGGCCAGCTAGGTCTTTGGGTCCTGGCTCCTTCGCTTTGGGAGCAGTCGCTGGACGTTTGGCATGTTGGCCGCAGAGTGCTTCTCGAGACGCGACCTGCAACCGGGCAGGTACCTCCCAGGTTCCCGGCCCAACGAAAGCCCCCAGACCCAAATGGAGAGGGGCTGCTTGGGGGCCCCCTGGGGCCCCTTCAGGCCAGCTAGGTCTTTGGGTCCTGGCTCCTTCGCTTTGGGAGCAGTCGCTGGACGTTTGGCATGTTGGCCGCAGAGTGATTCTCGGGCCGCGACCTGCAACCGGGCAGGTACCTCCCAGGTTCCCGGCCCAACGAAAGCCCCCAGACCCAAATGGAGAGGGGCTGCTTGGGGGCCCCCTGGGGCCCCTTCAGGCCAGCTAGGTCTTTGGGTCCTGGCTCCTTCGCTTTGGGAGCAGTCGCTGGACGTTTGGCACGTTGGCCGGAGAGTGCTTCTCGGGCCGCGACCTGCAACCGGGCAGGTACCTCCCAGGTTCCCGGCCCAACGAAAGCCCCCAGACCCAAATGGAGAGGGGCTGCTTGGGGGCCCCCTGGGGCCCCTTCAGGCCAGCTAGGTCTTTGGGTCCTGGCTCCTTCGCTTTGGGAGCAGTCGCTGGACGTTTGGCATGTTGGCCGGAGAGTGCTTCTCGGGCCGCGACCTGCAACCGGGCAGGTACCTCCCAGGTTCCCGGCCCAACGAAAGCCCCCAGACCCAAATGGAGAGGGGCTGCTTGGGGGCCCCCTGGGACCACATCAGGCCAGCTAGGTC
This sequence comes from Gallinula chloropus, assembly GCF_964237585.1. Taxonomy (NCBI): domain Eukaryota; kingdom Metazoa; phylum Chordata; class Aves; order Gruiformes; family Rallidae; genus Gallinula; species Gallinula chloropus. The sequence goes on from NW_028168468.1 coordinate 37,276, forward strand.
TTTGGGTCCTGGCTCCTTCGCTTTGGGAGCAGTCGCTGGACGTTTGGCATGTTGGCCGGAGAGTGCTTCTCGGGCCGCGACCTGCAACTGGGCAGGTACCTCCCAGGTTCCCGGCCCAACGAAAGCCCCCAGACCCAAATGGAGAGGGGCTGCTTGGGGGCCCCCTGGGGCCCCTTCAGGCCAGCTAGGTCTTTGGGTCCTGGCTCCTTCACTTTGGGAGCAGTCGCTGGACGTTTGGCATGTTGGCCGCAGAGTGCTTCTCGGGCCGCGACCTGCAACCGGGCAGGTACCTCCCAGGTTCCCGGCCCAACGAAAGCCCCCAGACCCAAATGGAGAGGGGCTGCTTGGGGGCCCCCTGGGGCCCCTTCAGGCCAGCTAGGTCTTTGGGTCCTGGCTCCTTCGCTTTGGGAGCAGTCGCTGGACGTTTGGCATGTTGGCCGCAGAGTGATTCTCGGGCCGCGACCTGCAACCGGGCAGGTACCTCCCAGGTTCCCGGCCCAACGAAAGCCCCCAGACCCAAATGGAGAGGGGCTGCTTGGGGGCCCCCTGGGGCCCCTTCAGGCCAGCTAGGTCTTTGGGTCCTGGCTCCTTCGCTTTGGGAGCAGTCGCTGGACGTTTGGCACGTTGGCCGGAGAGTGCTTCTCGGGCCGCGACCTGCAACCGGGCAGGTACCTCCCAGGTTCCCGGCCCAACGAAAGCCCCCAGACCCAAATGGAGAGGGGCTGCTTGGGGGCCCCCTGGGGCCCCTTCAGGCCAGCTAGGTCTTTGGGTCCTGGCTCCTTCGCTTTGGGAGCAGTCGCTGGACGTTTGGCATGTTGGCCAGAGAGTGCTTCTCAGGCCGCGACCTGAAACCGGGCAGGTAGCTCCCAGGTTCCCGGCCCAATGAAAGCCCCCAGACCCAAATGGAAAGGGGCTGCTTGGGGGCTCCCTGGGGCCCCTTCAGGCCAGCTAGGTCTTTGGGTCCTGGCTCCTTCGCTTTGGGAGCAGTCGCTGGACGTTTGGCATGTTGGCCGGAGAGTGCTTCTCGGGCCGCGACCTGCAACCGGGCAGGTACCTCCCAGGTTCCCGGCCCAACGAAAGCCCCCAGACCCAAATGGAGAGGGGCTGCTTGGGGGCCCCCTGGGGCCCCTTCAGGCCAGCTAGGTCTTTGGGTCCTGGCTCCTTCGCTTTGGGAGCAGTCGCTGGACGTTTGGCACGTTGGCCGGAGAGTGCTTCTCGGGCCGCGACCTGCAACCGGGCAGGTACCTCCCAGGTTCCCGGCCCAACGAAAGCCCCCAGACCCAAATGGAGAGGGGCTGCTTGGGGGCCCCCTGGGGCCCCTTCAGGCCAGCTAGGTCTTTGGGTCCTGGCTCCTTCGCTTTGGGAGCAGTCGCTGGACGTTTGGCATGTTGGCCACAGAGTGCTTCTCGGGCCGCGACCTGCAACCGGGCAGGTACCTCCCAGGTTCCCGGCCCAACGAAAGCCCCCAGACCCAAATGGAGAGGGGCTGCTTGGGGGCCCCCTGGGGCCCCTTCAGGCCAGCTAGGTCTTTGGGTCCTGGCTCCTTCGCTTTGGGAGCAGTCGCTGGACGTTTGGCACGTTGGCCGGAGAGTGCTTCTCGGGCCGCGACCTGCAACCGGGCAGGTACCTCCCAGGTTCCCGGCCCAACGAAAGCCCCCAGACCCAAATGGAGAGGGGCTGCTTGGGGGCCCCCTGGGGCCCCTTCAGGCCAGCTAGGTCTTTGGGTCCTGGCTCCTTCGCTTTGGGAGCAGTCGCTGGACGTTTGGCATGTTGGCCGGAGAGTGCTTCTCGGGCCGCGACCTGCAACCGGGCAGGTACCTCCCAGGTTCCCGGCCCAACGAAAGCCCCCAGACCCAAATGGAGAGGGGCTGCTTGGGGGCCCCCTGGGGCCCCTTCAGGCCAGCTAGGTCTTTGGGTCCTGGCTCCTTCGCTTTGGGAGCAGTCGCTGGACGTTTGGCATGTTGGCCAGAGAGTGCTTCTCAGGCCGCGACCTGAAACCGGGCAGGTAGCTCCCAGGTTCCCGGCCCAATGAAAGCCCCCAGACCCAAATGGAAAGGGGCTGCTTGGGGGCTCCCTGGGGCCCCTTCAGGCCAGCTAGGTCTTTGGGTCCTGGCTCCTTCGCTTTGGGAGCAGTCGCTGGACGTTTGGCATGTTGGCCGGAGAGTGCTTCTCGGGCCGCGACCTGCAACCGGGCAGGTAGCTCCCAGGTTCCCGGCCCAACGAAAGCCCCCAGACCCAAATGGAGAGGGGCTGCTTGGGGGCCCCCTGGGGCCCCTTCAGGCCAGCTAGGTCTTTGGGTCCTGGCTCCTTCGCTTTGGGAGCAGTCGCTGGACGTTTGGCATGTTGGCCGGAGAGTGCTTCTCGGGCCGCGACCTGCAACCGGGCAGGTACCTCCCAGGTTCCCGGCCCAACGAAAGCCCCCAGACCCAAATGGAGAGGGGCTGCTTGGGGGCCCCCTGGGGCCCCTTCAGGCCAGCTAGGTCTTTGGGTCCTGGCTCCTTCGCTTTGGGAGCAGTCGCTGGACGTTTGGCACGTTGGCCGGAGAGTGCTTCTCGGGCCGCGACCTGCAACCGGGCAGGTAGCTCCCAGGTTCCCGGCCCAACGAAAGCCCCCAGACCCAAATGGAGAGGGGCTGCTTGGGGGCCCCCTGGGGCCCCTTCAGGCCAGCTAGGTCTTTGGGTCCTGGCTCCTTCGCTTTGGGAGCAGTCGCTGGACGTTTGGCATGTTGGCCGCAGAGTGCTTCTCGGGCCGCGACCTGCAACCGGGCAGGTACCTCCCAGGTTCCCGGCCCAACGAAAGCCCCCAGACCCAAATGGAGAGGGGCTGCTTGGGGGCCCCCTGGGGCCCCTTCAGGCCAGCTAGGTCTTTGGGTCCTGGCTCCTTTGCTTTGGGATCAGTCGCTGGACGTTTGGCATGTTGGCCGCAGAGTGCTTCTCGGGCCGCGACCTGCAACCGGGCAGGTACCTCCCAGGTTCCTGGCCCAAGGAAAGCCCCCAGACCCAAATGGAGAGGGGCTGCTTGGGGGCCCCCTGGGGCCCCTTCAGGCCAGCTAGGTCTTTGGGTCCTGGCTCCTTCGCTTTGGGAGCAGTCGCTGGACGTTTGGCATGTTGGCCGGAGAGTGCTTCTCGGGCCGCGACCTGCAACCGGGCAGGTACCTCCCAGGTTCCCGGCCCAACGAAAGCCCCCAGACCCAAATGGAGAGGGGCTGCTTGGGGGCCCCCTGGGGCCCCTTCAGGCCAGCTAGGTCTTTGGGTCCTGGCTCCTTCGCTTTGGGAGCAGTCGCTGGACGTTTGGCATGTTGGCCGCAGAGTGCTTCTCGGGCCGCGACCTGCAACCGGGCAGGTACCTCCCAGGTTCCCGGCCCAACGAAAGCCCCCAGACCCAAATGGAGAGGGGCTGCTTGGGGGCCCCCTGGGGCCCCTTCAGGCCAGCTAGGTCTTTGGGTCCTGGCTCCTTCGCTTTGGGAGCAGTCGCTGGACGTTTGGCATGTTGGCCGCAGAGTGCTTCTCGGGCCGCGACCTGCAACCGGGCAGGTACCTCCCAGGTTCCCGGCCCAACGAAAGCCCCCAGACCCAAATGGAGAGGGGCTGCTTGGGGGCCCCCTGGGGCCCCTTCAGGCCAGCTAGGTCTTTGGGTCCTGGCTCCTTCGCTTTGGGAGCAGTCGCTGGACGTTTGGCATGTTGGCCGCAGAGTGCTTCTCGGGCCGCGACCTGCAACCGGGCAGGTACCTCCCAGGCTCCCGGCCCAACGAAAGCCCCCAGACCCAAATGGAGAGGGGCTGCTTGGGGGCCCCCTGGGGCCCCTTCAGGCCAGCTAGGTCTTTGGGTCCTGGCTCCTTCGCTTTGGGAGCAGTCGCTGGACGTTTGGCACGTTGGCTGGAGAGTGCTTCTCGGGCCGCGACCTGCAAACGGGCAGGTACCTCCCAGGTTCCCGGCCCAACGAAAGCCCCCAGACCCAAATGGAGAGGGGCTGCTTGGGGGCCCCCTGGGGCCCCTTCAGGCCAGCTAGGTCTTTGGGTCCTGGCTCCTTCGCTTTGGGAGCAGTCGCTGGACGTTTGGCATGTTGGCCACAGAGTGCTTCTCAGGCCGCGACCTGAAACCGGGCAGGTAGCTCCCAGGTTCCCGGCCCAATGAAAGCCCCCAGACCCAAATGGAGAGGGGCTGCTTGGGGGCCCCCTGGGACCCTTCAGGCCAGCTAGGTCTTTGGGTCCTGGCTCCTTCGCTTTGGGAGCAGTCGCTGGACGTTTGGCATGTTGGCCGGAGAGTGCTTCTCGGGCCGCGACCTGCAACCGGGCAGGTACCTCCCAGGTTCCCGGCCCAACGAAAGCCCCCAGACCCAAATGGAGAGGGGCTGCTTGGGGGCCCCCTGGGGCCCCTTCAGGCCAGCTAGGTCTTTGGGTCCTGGCTCCTTCGCTTTGGGAGCAGTCGCTGGACGTTTGGCATGTTGGCCGCAGAGTGCTTCTCGGGCCGCGACCTGCAACCGGGCAGGTAGCTCCCAGGTTCCCGGCCCAACGAAAGCCCCCAGACCCAAATGGAGAGGGGCTGCTTGGGGGCCCCCTGGGGCCCCTTCAGGCCAGCTAGGTCTTTGGGTCCTGGCTCCTTCGCTTTGGGAGCAGTCGCTGGACGTTTGGCATGTTGGCCGCAGAGTGCTTCTCGGGCCGCGACCTGCAACCGGGCAGGTACCTCCCAGGTTCCCGGCCCAACGAAAGCCCCCAGACCCAAATGGAGAGGGGCTGCTTGGGGGCCCCCTGGGGCCCCTTCAGGCCAGCTAGGTCTTTGGGTCCTGGCTCCTTCGCTTTGGGAGCAGTCGCTGGACGTTTGGCATGTTGGCCGCAGAGTGCTTCTCGGGCCGCGACCTGCAACCGGGCAGGTACCTCCCAGGTTCCCGGCCCAACGAAAGCCCCCAGACCCAAATGGAGAGGGGCTGCTTGGGGGCCCCCTGGGGCCCCTTCAGGCCAGCTAGGTCTTTGGGTCCTGGCTCCTTCGCTTTGGGAGCAGTCGCTGGACGTTTGGCATGTTGGCCGCAGAGTGCTTCTCGGGCCGCGACCTGCAACCGGGCAGGTACCTCCCAGGTTCCCGGCCCAACGAAAGCCCCCAGACCCAAATGGAGAGGGGCTGCTTGGGGGCCCCCTGGGGCCCCTTCAGGCCAGCTAGGTCTTTGGGTCCTGGCTCCTTCGCTTTGGGAGCAGTCGCTGGACGTTTGGCATGTTGGCCGGAGAGTGCTTCTCGGGCCGCGACCTGCAACCGGGCAGGTACCTCCCAGGTTCCCGGCCCAACGAAAGCCCCCAGACCCAAATGGAGAGGGGCTGCTTGGGGGCCCCCTGGGGCCCCTTCAGGTCAGCTAGGTCTTTGGGTCCTGGCTCCTTCGCTTTGGGAGCAGTCGCTGGACGTTTGGCATGTTGGCCGGAGAGTGCTTCTCGGGCCGCGACCTGCAACCGGGCAGGTAGCTCCCAGGTTCCCGGCCCAACGAAAGCCCCCAGACCCAAATGGAGAGGGGCTGCTTGGGGGCCCCCTGGGGCCCCTTCAGGCCAGCTAGGTCTTTGGGTCCTGGCTCCTTCGCTTTGGGAGCAGTCGCTGGACGTTTGGCATGTTGGCCGGAGAGTGCTTCTCGGGCCGCGACCTGCAACCGGGCAGGTACCTCCCAGGTTCCCGGCCCAACGAAAGCCCCCAGACCCAAATGGAGAGGGGCTGCTTGGGGGCCCCCTGGGGCCCCTTCAGGCCAGCTAGGTCTTTGGGTCCTGGCTCCTTCGCTTTGGGAGCAGTCGCTGGACGTTTGGCACGTTGGCCGGAGAGTGCTTCTCGGGCCGCGACCTGCAACCGGGCAGGTAGCTCCCAGGTTCCCGGCCCAACGAAAGCCCCCAGACCCAAATGGAGAGGGGCTGCTTGGGGGCCCCCTGGGGCCCCTTCAGGCCAGCTAGGTCTTTGGGTCCTGGCTCCTTCGCTTTGGGAGCAGTCGCTGGACGTTTGGCATGTTGGCCGCAGAGTGCTTCTCGGGCCGCGACCTGCAACCGGGCAGGTACCTCCCAGGTTCCCGGCCCAACGAAAGCCCCCAGACCCAAATGGAGAGGGGCTGCTTGGGGGCCCCCTGGGGCCCCTTCAGGCCAGCTAGGTCTTTGGGTCCTGGCTCCTTTGCTTTGGGATCAGTCGCTGGACGTTTGGCATGTTGGCCGCAGAGTGCTTCTCGGGCCGCGACCTGCAACCGGGCAGGTACCTCCCAGGTTCCCGGCCCAACGAAAGCCCCCAGACCCAAATGGAGAGGGGCTGCTTGGGGGCCCCCTGGGGCCCCTTCAGGCCAGCTAGGTCTTTGGGTCCTGGCTCCTTCGCTTTGGGAGCAGTCGCTGGACGTTTGGCATGTTGGCCGGAGAGTGCTTCTCGGGCCGCGACCTGCAACCGGGCAGGTACCTCCCAGGTTCCCGGCCCAACGAAAGCCCCCAGACCCAAATGGAGAGGGGCTGCTTGGGGGCCCCCTGGGGCCCCTTCAGGCCAGCTAGGTCTTTGGGTCCTGGCTCCTTCGCTTTGGGAGCAGTCGCTGGACGTTTGGCATGTTGGCCGCAGAGTGCTTCTCGGGCCGCGACCTGCAACCGGGCAGGTACCTCCCAGGTTCCCGGCCCAACGAAAGCCCCCAGACCCAAATGGAGAGGGGCTGCTTGGGGGCCCCCTGGGGCCCCTTCAGGCCAGCTAGGTCTTTGGGTCCTGGCTCCTTCGCTTTGGGAGCAGTCGCTGGACGTTTGGCATGTTGGCCGCAGAGTGCTTCTCGGGCCGCGACCTGCAACCGGGCAGGTACCTCCCAGGTTCCCGGCCCAACGAAAGCCCCCAGACCCAAATGGAGAGGGGCTGCTTGGGGGCCCCCTGGGGCCCCTTCAGGCCAGCTAGGTCTTTGGATCCTGGCTCCTTCGCTTTGGGAGCAGTCGCTGGACGTTTGGCACGTTGGCTGGAGAGTGCTTCTCGGGCCGCGACCTGCAACCGGGCAGGTACCTCCCAGGTTCCCGGCCCAACGAAAGCCCCCAGACCCAAATGGAGAGGGGCTGCTTGGGGGCCCCCTGGGGCCCCTTCAGGTCAGCTAGGTCTTTGGGTCCTGGCTCCTTCGCTTTGGGAGCAGTCGCTGGACGTTTGGCATGTTGGCCGCAGAGTGCTTCTCGGGCCGTGACCTGCAACCGGGCAGGTACCTCCCAGGTTCCCGGCCCAACGAAAGCCCCCAGACCCAAATGGAGAGGGGCTGCTTGGGGGCCCCCTGGGGCCCCTTCAGGCCAGCTAGGTCTTTGGGTCCTGGCTCCTTCGCTTTGGGAGCAGTCGCTGGACGTTTGGCATGTTGGCCGCAGAGTGCTTCTCGGGCCGCGACCTGCAACCGGGCAGGTACCTCCCAGGTTCCCGGCCCAACGAAAGCCCCCAGACCCAAATGGAGAGGGGCTGCTTGGGGGCCCCCTGGGGCCCCTTCAGGCCAGCTAGGTCTTTGGGTCCTGGCTCCTTCGCTTTGGGAGCAGTCGCTGGACGTTTGGCATGTTGGCCGCAGAGTGCTTCTCGGGCCGCGACCTGCAACCGGGCAGGTACCTCCCAGGTTCCCGGCCCAACGAAAGCCCCCAGACCCAAATGGAGAGGGGCTGCTTGGGGGCCCCCTGGGGCCCCTTCAGGCCAGCTAGGTCTTTGGGTCCTGGCTCCTTCGCTTTGGGAGCAGTCGCTGGACGTTTGGGCACGTTGGCCGGAGAGTGCTTCTCGGGCTGCGACCTGCAACCTGGCAGGTACCTCCCAGGTTCCCGGCCCAACGAAAGCCCCCAGACCCAAATGGAGAGGGGCTGCTTGGGGGCCCCCTGGGGCCCCTTCAGGCCAGCTAGGTCTTTGGGTCCTGGCTCCTTCGCTTTGGGAGCAGTCGCTGGACGTTTGGCATGTTGGCCGGAGAGTGCTTCTCGGGCCGCGACCTGCAACCGGGCAGGTACCTCCCAGGTTCCCGGCCCAAAGAAAGCCCCCAGACCCAAATGGAGAGGGGCTGCTTGGGGGCCCCCTGGGGCCCCTTCAGGCCAGCTAGGTCTTTGGGTCCTGGCTCCTTCGCTTTGGGAGCAGTCGCTGGACGTTTGGCATGTTGGCCAGAGAGTGCTTCTCGGGCCGCGACCTGCAACCGGGCAGGTACCTCCCAGGTTCCCGGCCCAACGAAAGCCCCCAGACCCAAATGGAGAGGGGCTGCTTGGGGGCCCCCTGGGGCCCCTTCAGGCCAGCTAGGTCTTTGGGTCCTGGCTCCTTCGCTTTGGGAGCAGTCGCTGGACGTTTGGCATGTTGGCCGCAGAGTGCTTCTCGGGCCGCGACCTGCAACCGGGCAGGTACCTCCCAGGTTCCCGGCCCAACGAAAGCCCCCAGACCCAAATGGAGAGGGGCTGCTTGGGGGCCCCCTGGGGCCCCTTCAGGCCAGCTAGGTCTTTGGGTCCTGGCTCCTTCGCTTTGGGAGCAGTCGCTGGACGTTTGGCATGTTGGCCGCAGAGTGCTTCTCGGGCCGCGACCTGCAACCGGGCAGGTACCTCCCAGGTTCCCGGCCCAACGAAAGCCCCCAGACCCAAATGGAGAGGGGCTGCTTGGGGGCCCCCTGGGGCCCCTTCAGGCCAGCTAGGTCTTTGGGTCCTGGCTCCTTCGCTTTGGGAGCAGTCGCTGGACGTTTGGCATGTTGGCCGCAGAGTGCTTCTCGGGCCGCGACCTGCAACCGGGCAGGTACCTCCCAGGTTCCCGGCCCAACGAAAGCCCCCAGACCCAAATGGAGAGGGGCTGCTTGGGGGCCCCCTGGGGCCCCTTCAGGCCAGCTAGGTCTTTGGGTCCTGGCTCCTTCGCTTTGGGAGCAGTCGCTGGACGTTTGGCATGTTGGCCGGAGAGTGCTTCTCGGGCCGCGACCTGCAACCGGGCAGGTAGCTCCCAGGTTCCCGGCCCAACGAAAGCCCCCAGACCCAAATGGAGAGGGGCTGCTTGGGGGCCCCCTGGGGCCCCTTCAGGCCAGCTAGGTCTTTGGGTCCTGGCTCCTTCGCTTTGGGAGCAGTCGCTGGACGTTTGGCATGTTGGCCGCAGAGTGCTTCTCGGGCCGCGACCTGCAACCGGGCAGGTAGCTCCCAGGTTCCCGGCCCAACGAAAGCCCCCAGACCCAAATGGAGAGGGGCTGCTTGGGGGCCCCCTGGGGCCCCTTCAGGCCAGCTAGGTCTTTGGGTCCTGGCTCCTTCGCTTTGGGAGCAGTCGCTGGACGTTTGGCATGTTGGCCGCAGAGTGCTTCTCGGGCCGCGACCTGCAACCGGGCAGGTACCTCCCAGGTTCCCGGCCCAACGAAAGCCCCCAGACCCAAATGGAGAGGGGCTGCTTGGGGGCCCCCTGGGGCCCCTTCAGGCCAGCTAGGTCTTTGGGTCCTGGCTCCTTCGCTTTGGGAGCAGTTGCTGGACGTTTTGCATGTTGGCCGCAGAGTGCTTCTCGGGCCGCGAACTGCAACCGGGCAGGTACCTCCCAGGTTCCCGGCCCAACGAAAGCCCCCAGACCCAAATGGAGAGGGGCTGCTTGGGGGCCCCCTGGGGCCCCTTCAGGTCAGCTAGGTCTTTGGGTCCTGGCTCCTTCGCTTTGGGAGCAGTCGCTGGACGTTTGGCATGTTGGCCGGAGAGTGCTTCTCGGGCCGCGACCTGCAACCGGGCAGGTAGCTCCCAGGTTCCCGGCCCAACGAAAGCCCCCAGACCCAAATGGAGAGGGGCTGCTTGGGGGCCCCCTGGGGCCCCTTCAGGCCAGCTAGGTCTTTGGGTCCTGGCTCCTTCGCTTTGGGAGCAGTCGCTGGACGTTTGGCATGTTGGCCGGAGAGTGCTTCTCGGGCCGCGACCTGCAACCGGGCAGGTACCTCCCAGGTTCCCGGCCCAACGAAAGCCCCCAGACCCAAATGGAGAGGGGCTGCTTGGGGGCCCCCTGGGGCCCCTTCAGGCCAGCTAGGTCTTTGGGTCCTGGCTCCTTCGCTTTGGGAGCAGTCGCTGGACGTTTGGCACGTTGGCCGGAGAGTGCTTCTCGGGCCGCGACCTGCAACCGGGCAGGTAGCTCCCAGGTTCCCGGCCCAACGAAAGCCCCCAGACCCAAATGGAGAGGGGCTGCTTGGGGGCCCCCTGGGGCCCCTTCAGGCCAGCTAGGTCTTTGGGTCCTGGCTCCTTCGCTTTGGGAGCAGTCGCTGGACGTTTGGCATGTTGGCCGCAGAGTGCTTCTCGGGCCGCGACCTGCAACCGGGCAGGTACCTCCCAGGTTCCCGGCCCAACGAAAGCCCCCAGACCCAAATGGAGAGGGGCTGCTTGGGGGCCCCCTGGGGCCCCTTCAGGCCAGCTAGGTCTTTGGGTCCTGGCTCCTTTGCTTTGGGATCAGTCGCTGGACGTTTGGCATGTTGGCCGCAGAGTGCTTCTCGGGCCGCGACCTGCAACCGGGCAGGTACCTCCCAGGTTCCCGGCCCAACGAAAGCCCCCAGACCCAAATGGAGAGGGGCTGCTTGGGGGCCCCCTGGGGCCCCTTCAGGCCAGCTAGGTCTTTGGGTCCTGGCTCCTTCGCTTTGGGAGCAGTCGCTGGACGTTTGGCATGTTGGCCGCAGAGTGCTTCTCGGGCCGCGACCTGCAACCGGGCAGGTACCTCCCAGGTTCCCGGCCCAACGAAAGCCCCCAGACCCAAATGGAGAGGGGCTGCTTGGGGGCCCCCTGGGGCCCCTTCAGGCCAGCTAGGTCTTTGGATCCTGGCTCCTTCGCTTTGGGAGCAGTCGCTGGACGTTTGGCACGTTGGCTGGAGAGTGCTTCTCGGGCCGCGACCTGCAACCGGGCAGGTACCTCCCAGGTTCCCGGCCCAACGAAAGCCCCCAGACCCAAATGGAGAGGGGCTGCTTGGGGGCCCCCTGGGGCCCCTTCAGGTCAGCTAGGTCTTTGGGTCCTGGCTCCTTCGCTTTGGGAGCAGTCGCTGGACGTTTGGCATGTTGGCCGCAGAGTGATTCTCGGGCCGCGACCTGCAACCGGGCAGGTACCTCCCAGGTTCCCGGCCCAACGAAAGCCCCCAGACCCAAATGGAGAGGGGCTGCTTGGGGGCCCCCTGGGGCCCCTTCAGGCCAGCTAGGTCTTTGGGTCCTGGCTCCTTCGCTTTGGGAGCAGTCGCTGGACGTTTGGCATGTTGGCCGCAGAGTGCTTCTCGGGCCGCGACCTGCAACCGGGCAGGTACCTCCCAGGTTCCCGGCCCAACGAAAGCCCCCAGACCCAAATGGAGAGGGGCTGCTTGGGGGCCCCCTGGGGCCCCTTCAGGCCAGCTAGGTCTTTGGGTCCTGGCTCCTTCGCTTTGGGAGCAGTCGCTGGACGTTTGGCATGTTGGCCGCAGAGTGCTTCTCGGGCCGCGACCTGCAACCGGGCAGGTACCTCCCAGGTTCCCGGCCCAACGAAAGCCCCCAGACCCAAATGGAGAGGGGCTGCTTGGGGGCCCCCTGGGGCCCCTTCAGGCCAGCTAGGTCTTTGGGTCCTGGCTCCTTCGCTTTGGGAGCAGTCGCTGGACGTTTGGGCACGTTGGCCGGAGAGTGCTTCTCCGGCTGCGACCTGCAACCTGGCAGGTACCTCCCAGGTTCCCGGCCCAACGAAAGCCCCCAGACCCAAATGGAGAGGGGCTGCTTGGGGGCCCCCTGGGGCCCCTTCAGGCCAGCTAGGTCTTTGGGTCCTGGCTCCTTCGCTTTGGGAGCAGTCGCTGGACGTTTGGCATGTTGGCCGGAGAGTGCTTCTCGGGCCGCGACCTGCAACCGGGCAGGTACCTCCCAGGTTCCCGGCCCAAAGAAAGCCCCCAGACCCAAATGGAGAGGGGCTGCTTGGGGGCCCCCTGGGGCCCCTTCAGGCCAGCTAGGTCTTTGGGTCCTGGCTCCTTCGCTTTGGGAGCAGTCGCTGGACGTTTGGCATGTTGGCCAGAGAGTGCTTCTCGGGCCGCGACCTGCAACCGGGCAGGTACCTCCCAGGTTCCCGGCCCAACGAAAGCCCCCAGACCCAAATGGAGAGGGGCTGCTTGGGGGCCCCCTGGGGCCCCTTCAGGCCAGCTAGGTCTTTGGGTCCTGGCTCCTTCGCTTTGGGAGCAGTCGCTGGACGTTTGGCATGTTGGCCGCAGAGTGCTTCTCGGGCCGCGACCTGCAACCGGGCAGGTACCTCCCAGGTTCCCGGCCCAACGAAAGCCCCCAGACCCAAATGGAGAGGGGCTGCTTGGGGGCCCCCTGGGGCCCCTTCAGGCCAGCTAGGTCTTTGGGTCCTGGCTCCTTCGCTTTGGGATCAGTCGCTGGACGTTTGGCATGTTGGCCGGAGAGTGCTTCTCGGGCCGCGACCTGCAACCGGGCAGGTACCTCCCAGGTTCCCGGCCCAACGAAAGCCCCCAGACCCAAATGGAGAGGGGCTGCTTGGGGGCCTCCTGGGGCCCCTTCAGGCCAGCTAGGTCTTTGGGTCCTGGCTCCTTCGCTTTGGGAGCAGTCGCTGGACGTTTGGCATGTTGGCCGGAGAGTGCTTCTCGGGACGCGACCTGCAACCGGGCAGGTACCTCCCAGGTTCCCGGCCCAACGAAAGCCCCCAGACCCAAATGGAGAGGGGCTGCTTGGGGGCCCCCTGGGGCCCCTTCAGGCCAGCTAGGTCTTTGGGTCCTGGCTCCTTTGCTTTGGGAGCAGTCGCTGGACGTTTGGCATGTTGGCCGGAGAGTGATTCTCGGGCCGCGACCTGCAACCGGGCAGGTACCTCCCAGGTTCCCGGCCCAACGAAAGCCCCCAGACCCAAATGGAGAGGGGCTGCTTGGGGGCCCCCTGGGGCCCCTTCAGGCCAGCTAGGTCTTTGGGTCCTGGCTCCTTCGCTTTGGGAGCAGTCGCTGGACGTTTGGGCACGTTGGCCGGAGAGTGCTTCTCCGGCTGCGACCTGCAACCGGGCAGGTACCTCCCAGGTTCCCAACCCAACGAAAGCCCCCAGACCCAAATGGAGAGGGGCTGCTTGGGGGCCCCCTGGGGCCCCTTCAGGCCAGCTAGGTCTTTGGGTCCTGGCTCCTTCGCTTTGGGAGCAGTCGCTGGACGTTTGGCATGTTGGCCGCAGAGTGCTTCTCGGGCCGCGACCTGCAACCGGGCAGGTACCTCCCAGGTTCCCGGCCCAACGAAAGCCCCCAGACCCAAATGGAGAGGGGCTGCTTGGGGGCCCCCTGGGGCCCCTTCAGGCCAGCTAGGTCTTTGGGTCCTGGCTCCTTCGCTTTGGGAGCAGTCGCTGGACGTTTGGCATGTTGGCCGGAGAGTGCTTCTCGGGCCGCGACCTGCAACCGGGCAGGTAGCTCCCAGGTTCCCGGCCCAACGAAAGCCCCCAGACCCAAATGGAGAGGGGCTGCTTGGGGGCCCCCTGGGGCCCCTTCAGGCCAGCTAGGTCTTTGGGTCCTGGCTCCTTCGCTTTGGGAGCAGTCGCTGGACGTTTGGCATGTTGGCCGCAGAGTGCTTCTCGGGCCGCGACCTGCAACCGGGCAGGTACCTCCCAGGTTCCCGGCCCAACGAAAGCCCCCAGACCCAAATGGAGAGGGGCTGCTTGGGGGCCCCCTGGGGCCCCTTCAGGCCAGCTAGGTCTTTGGGTCCTGGCTCCTTCGCTTTGGGAGCAGTCGCTGGACGTTTGGCATGTTGGCCGGAGAGTGCTTCTCGGGCCGCGACCTGCAACCGGGCAGGTACCTCCCAGGTTCCCGGCCCAACGAAAGCCCCCAGACCCAAATGGAGAGGGGCTGCTTGGGGGCCCCCTGGGGCCCCTTCAGGCCAGCTAGGTCTTTGGGTCCTGGCTCCTTCGCTTTGGGAGCAGTCGCTCGACGTTTGGCATGTTGGCCGGAGAGTGCTTCTCGGGCCGCGACCTGCAACCGGGCAGGTACCTCCCAGGTTCCCGGCCCAACGAAAGCCCCCAGACCCAAATGGAGAGGGGCTGCTTGGGGGCCCCCTGGGGCCCCTTCAGGCCAGCTAGGTCTTTGGGTCCTGGCTCCTTCGCTTTGGGAGCAGTCGCTGGACGTTTGGCATGTTGGCCGGAGAGTGCTTCTCGGGCCGCGACCTGCAACCGGGCAGGTAGCTCCCAGGTTCCCGGCCCAACGAAAGCCCCCAGACCCAAATGGAGAGGGGCTGCTTGGGGGCCCCCTGGGGCCCCTTCAGGCCAGCTAGGTCTTTGGGTCCTGGCTGCTTCGCTTTGGGAGCAGTCGCTGGACGTTTGGCATGTTGGCCGCAGAGTGCTTCTCAGGCCGCGACCTGCAACCGGGCAGGTACCTCCCAGGTTCCCGGCCCAACGAAAGCCCCCAGACCCAAATGGAGAGGGGCTGCTTGGGGGCCCCCTGGGGCCCCTTCAGGCCAGCTAGGTCTTTGGGTCCTGGCTCCTTCGCTTTGGGAGCAGTCGCTGGACGTTTGGCATGTTGGCCAGAGAGTGCTTCTCGGGCCGCGACCTGCAACCGGGCAGGTACCTCCCAGGTTCCCGGCCCAACGAAAGCCCCCAGACCCAAATGGAGAGGGGCTGCTTGGGGGCCCCCTGGGGCCCCTTCAGGCCAGCTAGGTCTTTGGGTCCTGGCTCCTTCGCTTTGGGAGCAGTCGCTGGACGTTTGGCATGTTGGCCGGAGAGTGCTTCTCGGGCCGCGACCTGCAACCGGGCAGGTACCTCCCAGGTTCCCGGCCCAACGAAAGCCCCCAGACCCAAATGGAGAGGGGCTGCTTGGGGGCCCCCTGGGGCCCCTTCAGGCCAGCTAGGTCTTTGGGTCCTGGCTCCTTCGCTTTGGGAGCAGTCGCTGGACGTTTGGCACGTTGGCCGGAGAGTGCTTCTCGGGCCGCGACCTGCAACCGGGCAGGTACCTCCCAGGTTCCCGGCCCAACGAAAGCCCCCAGACCCAAATGGAGAGGGGCTGCTTGGGGGCCCCCTGGGGCCCCTTCAGGCCAGCTAGGTCTTTGGGTCCTGGCTCCTTCGCTTTGGGAGCAGTCGCTGGACGTTTGGCATGTTGGCCGGAGAGTGCTTCTCGGGCCGCGACCTGCAACCGGGCAGGTAGCTCCCAGGTTCCCGGCCCAACGAAAGCCCCCAGACCCAAATGGAGAGGGGCTGCTTGGGGGCCCCCTGGGGCCCCTTCAGGCCAGCTAGGTCTTTGGGTCCTGGCTCCTTCGCTTTGGGAGCAGTCGCTGGACGTTTGGCATGTTGGCCGCAGAGTGCTTCTCGGGCCGCGACCTGCAACCGGGCAGGTACCTCCCAGGTTCCCGGCCCAACGAAAGCCCCCAGACCCAAATGGAGAGGGGCTGCTTGGGGGCCCCCTGGAGCCCCTTCAGGCCAGCTAGGTCTTTGGGTCCTGGCTCCTTCGCTTTGGGAGCAGTCGCTGGACGTTTGGCATGTTGGCCGGAGAGTGCTTCTCGGGCCGCGACCTGCAACCGGGCAGGTACCTCCCAGGTTCCCGGCCCAACGAAAGCCCCCAGACCCAAATGGAGAGGGGCTGCTTGGGGGCCCCCTGGGGCCCCTTCAGGCCAGCTAGGTCTTTGGGTCCTGGCTCCTTCGCTTTGGGAGCAGTCGCTGGACGTTTGGGCACGTTGGCCGGAGAGTGCTTATCCGGCTGCGACCTGCAACCTGGCAGGTACCTCCCAGGTTCCCGGCCCAACGAAAGCCCCCAGACCCAAATGGAGAGGGGCTGCTTGGGGGCCCCCTGGGGCCCCTTCAGGCCAGCTAGGTCTTTGGGTCCTGGCTCCTTCGCTTTGGGAGCAGTCGCTGGACGTTTGGCATGTTGGCCGGAGAGTGCTTCTCGGGCCGCGACCTGCAACCGGGCAGGTACCTCCCAGGTTCCCGGCCCAACGAAAGCCCCCAGACCCAAATGGAGAGGGGCTGCTTGGGGGTCCCCTGGGGCCCCTTCAGGCCAGCTAGGTCTTTGGGTCCTGGCTCCTTCGCTTTGGGAGCAGTCGCTGGACGTTTGGCATGTTGGCCGCAGAGTGCTTCTCGGGCCGCGACCTGCAACCAGGCAGGTACCTCCCAGGTTCCCGCCCCAACGAAAGCCCCCAGACCCAAATGGAGAGGGGCTGCTTGGGGGCCCCCTGGGGCCCCTTCAGGCCAGCTAGGTCTTTGGGTCCTGGCTCCTTCGCTTTGCGAGCAGTCGCTGGACGTTTGGCATGTTGGCCGCAGAGTGCTTCTCGGGCCGCGACCTGCAACCGGGCAGGTACCTCCCAGGTTCCCGGCCCAACGAAAGCCCCCGGACCCAAATGGAGAGGGGCTGCTTGGGGGCCCCCTGGGGCCCCTTCAGGCCAGCTAGGTCTTTGGGTCCTGGCTCCTTCGCTTTGGGAGCAGTCGCTGGACGTTTGGCATGTTGGCCGCAGAGTGCTTCTCGGGCCGCGACCTGCAACCGGGCAGGTACCTCCCAGGTTCCCGGCCCAACGAAAGCCCCCAGACCCAAATGGAGAGGGGCTGCTTGGGGGCCCCCTGGGGCCCCTTCAGGCCAGCTAGGTCTTTGGGTCCTGGCTCCTTCGCTTTGGGAGCAGTCGCTGGACGTTTGGCATGTTGGCCGCAGAGTGCTTCTCGGGCCGCGACCTGCAACCGGGCAGGTACCTCCCAGGTTCCCGGCCCAACGAAAGCCCCCAGACCCAAATGGAGAGGGGCTGCTTGGGGGCCCCCTGGGGCCCCTTCAGGCCAGCTAGGTCTTTGGGTCCTGGCTCCTTCGCTTTGGGAGCAGTCGCTGGACGTTTGGCATGTTGGCCGGAGAGTGCTTCTCGGGCCGCGACCTGCAACCGGGCAGGTACCTCCCAGGTTCCCGGCCCAACGAAAGCCCCCAGACCCAAATGGAGAGGGGCTGCTTGGGGGCCCCCTGGGGCCCCTTCAGGCCAGCTAGGTCTTTGGGTCCTGGCTCCTTCGCTTTGGGAGCAGTCGCTGGACGTTTGGCATGTTGGCCGCAGAGTGCTTCTCGGGCCGCGACCTGCAACCGGGCAGGTACCTCCCAGGTTCCCGGCCCAACGAAAACCCCCAGACCCAAATGGAGAGGGGCTGCTTGGGGGCCCCCTGGGGCCCCTTCAGGCCAGCTAGGTCTTTGGGTCCTGGCTCCTTCGCTTTGGGAGCAGTCGCTGGACGTTTGGCATGTTGGCCAGAGAGTGCTTCTCGGGCCGCGACCTGCAACCGGGCAGGTAGCTCCCAGGTTCCCGGCCCAACGAAAGCCCCCAGACCCAAATGGAGAGGGGCTGCTTGGGGGCCCCCTGGGGCCCCTTCAGGCCAGCTAGGTCTTTGGGTCCTGGCTCCTTCGCTTTGGGAGCAGTCGCTGGACGTTTGGGCACGTTGGCCGGAGAGTGCTTCTCCGGCTGCGACCTGCAACCTAGCAGGTACCACCCAGGTTCCCGGCCCAACGAAAGCCCCCAGACCCAAATGGAGAGGGGCTGCTTGGGGGCCCCCTGGGGCCCCTTCAGGCCAGCTAGGTCTTTGGGTCCTGGCTCCTTCGCTTTGGGAGCAGTCGCTGGACGTTTGGCATGTTGGCCGCAGAGTGCTTCTCGGGCCGCGACCTGCAACCGGGCAGGTACCTCCCAGGTTCCCGCCCCAACGAAAGCCCCCAGACCCAAATGGAGAGGGGCTGCTTGGGGGCCCCCTGGGGCCCCTTCAGGCCAGCTAGGTCTTTGGGTCCTGGCTCCTTCGCTTTGGGAGCAGTCGCTGGACGTTTGGCATGTTGGCCGCAGAGTGCTTCTCGGGCCGCGACCTGCAACCGGGCAGGTAGCTCCCAGGTTCCCGGCCCAACGAAAGCCCCCAGACCCAAATGGAGAGGGGCTGCTTGGGGGCCCCCTGGGGCCCCTTCAGGCCAGCTAGGTCTTTGGGTCCTGGCTCCTTCGCTTTGGGAGCAGTCGCTGGACGTTTGGCATGTTGGCCGCAGAGTGCTTCTCGGGCCGCGACCTGCAACCGGGCAGGTACCTCCCAGGTTCCCGGCCCAACGAAAGCCCCCAGACCCAAATGGAGAGGGGCTGCTTGGGGGCCCCCTGGGGCCCCTTCAGGCCAGCTAGGTCTTTGGGTCCTGGCTCCTTCGCTTTGGGAGCAGTCGCTGGACGTTTGGCATGTTGGCCGCAGAGTGCTTCTCGGGCCGCGACCTGCAACCGGGCAGGTACCTCCCAGGTTCCCGGCCCAACGAAAACCCCCAGACCCAAATGGAGAGGGGCTGCTTGGGGGCCCCCTGGGGCCCCTTCAGGCCAGCTAGGTCTTTGGGTCCTGGCTCCTTCGCTTTGGGAGCAGTCGCTGGACGTTTGGCATGTTGGCCAGAGAGTGCTTCTCGGGCCGCGACCTGCAACCGGGCAGGTACCTCCCAGGTTCCCGGCCCAACGAAAGCCCCCAGACCCAAATGGAGAGGGGCTGCTTGGGGGCCCCCTGGGGCCCCTTCAGGCCAGCTAGGTCTTTGGGTCCTGGCTCCTTCGCTTTGGGAGCAGTCGCTGGACGTTTGGGCACGTTGGCCGGAGAGTGCTTCTCCGGCTGCGACCTGCAACCTAGCAGGTACCACCCAGGTTCCCGGCCCAACGAAAGCCCCCAGACCCAAATGGAGAGGGGCTGCTTGGGGGCCCCCTGGGGCCCCTTCAGGCCAGCTAGGTCTTTGGGTCCTGGCTCCTTCGCTTTGGGAGCAGTCGCTGGACGTTTGGCATGGTGGCCGGAGAGTGCTTCTCGGGCCGCGACCTGCAACCGGGCAGGTACCTCCCAGGTTCCCGGCCCAACGAAAGCCCCCAGACCCAAATGGAGAGGGGCTGCTTGGGGGCCCCCTGGGGCCCCTTCAGGCCAGCTAGGTCTTTGGGTCCTGGCTCCTTCACTTTGGGAGCAGTCGCTGGACGTTTGGCATGTTGGCCGCAGAGTGCTTCTCGGGCCGCGACCTGCAACCGGGCAGGTACCTCCCAGGTTCCCGGCCCAACGAAAGCCCCCAGACCCAAATGGAGAGGGGCTGCTTGGGGGCCCCCTGGGGCCCCTTCAGGTCAGCTAGGTCTTTGGGTCCTGGCTCCTTCGCTTTGGGAGCAGTCGCTGGACGTTTGGCATGTTGGCCGCAGAGTGCTTCTCGGGCCGCGACCTGCAACCGGGCAGGTAGCTCCCAGGTTCCCGGCCCAACGAAAGCCCCCAGACCCAAATGGAGAGGGCCTGCTTGGGGGCCCCCTGGGGCCCCTTCAGGCCAGCTAGGTCTTTGGGTCCTGGCTCCTTCGCTTTGGGAGCAGTCGCTGGACGTTTGGCATGTTGGCCGGAGAGTGCTTCTCGGGCCGCGACCTGCAACCGGGCAGGTACCTCCCAGGTTCCCGGCCCAACGAAAGCCCCCAGACCCAAATGGAGAGGGGCTGCTTGGGGGCCCCCTGGGGCCCCTTCAGGCCAGCTAGGTCTTTGGGTCCTGGCTCCTTCGCTTTGGGAGCAGTCGCTGGACGTTTGGGCATGTTGGCCGGAGAGTGCTTCTCGGGCCGCGACCTGCAACCGGGCAGGTACCTCCCAGGTTCCCGGCCCAACGAAAGCCCCCAGACCCAAATGGAGAGGGGCTGCTTGGGGGCCCCCTGGGGCCCCTTCAGGCCAGCTAGGTCTTTGGGTCCTGGCTCCTTCGCTTTGGGAGCAGTCGCTGGACGTTTGGCATGTTGGCCGCAGAGTGCTTCTCGGGCCGCGACCTGCAACCGGGCAGGTACCTCCCAGGTTCCCGGCCCAACGAAAGCCCCCAGACCCAAATGGAGAGGGGCTGCTTGGGGGCCCCCTGGGGCCCCTTCAGGCCAGCTAGGTCTTTGGGTCCTGGCTCCTTCGCTTTGGGAGCAGTCGCTGGACGTTTGGCATGTTGGCCAGAGAGTGCTTCTCGGGCCGCGACCTGCAACCGGGCAGGTAGCTCCCAGGTTCCCGGCCCAACGAAAGCCCCCAGACCCAAATGGAGAGGGGCTGCTTGGGGGCCCCCTGGGGCCCCTTCAGGCCAGCTAGGTCTTTGGGTCCTGGCTCCTTCGCTTTGGGAGCAGTCGCTGGACGTTTGGCATGTTGGCCGGAGAGTGCTTCTCGGGCCGCGACCTGCAACCGGGCAGGTAGCTCCCAGGTTCCCGGCCCAACGAAAGCCCCCAGACCCAAATGGAGAGGGGCTGCTTGGGGGCCCCCTGGGGCCCCTTCAGGCCAGCTAGGTCTTTGGGTCCTGGCTCCTTCGCTTTGGGAGCAGTCGCTGGACGTTTGGCATGTTGGCCGGAGAGTGCTTCTCGGGCCGCGACCTGCAACCGGGCAGGTACCTCCCAGGTTCCCGGCCCAACGAAAGCCCCCAGACCCAAATGGAGAGGGGCTGCTTGGGGGCCCCCTGGGGCCCCTTCAGGCCAGCTAGGTCTTTGGGTCCTGGCTCCTTTGCTTTGGGAGCAGTCGCTGGACGTTTGGCATGTTGGCCGCAGAGTGCTTCTCGGGCCGCGACCTGCAACCGGGCAGGTAGCTCCCAGGTTCCCGGCCCAACGAAAGCCCCCAGACCCAAATGGAGAGGGGCTGCTTGGGGGCCCCCTGGGGCCCCTTCAGGCCAGCTAGGTCTTTGGGTCCTGGCTCCTTCGCTTTGGGAGCAGTCGCTGGACGTTTGGCACGTTGGCCGCAGAGTGCTTCTCGGGCTGCGACCTGCAACCGGGCAGGTAGCTCCCAGGTTCCCGGCCCAACGAAAGCCCCCAGACCCAAATGGAGAGGGGCTGCTTGGGGGCCCCCTGGGGCCCCTTCAGGCCAGCTAGGTCTTTGGGTCCTGGCTCCTTCGCTTTGGGAGCAGTCGCTGGACGTTTGGCATGTTGGCCGGAGAGTGCTTCTCGGGCCGCGACCTGCAACCGGGCAGGTACCTCCCAGGTTCCCGGCCCAACGAAAGCCCCCAGACCCAAATGGAGAGGGGCTGCTTGGGGGCCCCCTGGGGCCCCTTCAGGCCAGCTAGGTCTTTGGGTCCTGGCTCCTTCGCTTTGGGAGCAGTCGCTGGACGTTTGGCATGTTGGCCGCAGAGTGCTTCTCGGGCCGCGACCTGCAACCGGGCAGGTAGCTCCCAGGTTCCCGGCCCAACGAAAGCCCCCAGACCCAAATGGAGAGGGGCTGCTTGGGGGCCCCCTGGGGCCCCTTCAGGCCAGCTACGTCTTTGGGTCCTGGCTCCTTCGCTTTGGGAGCAGTCGCTGGACGTTTGGCATGTTGGCCGGAGAGTGCTTCTCGGGCCGCGACCTGCAACCGGGCAGGTACCTCCCAGGTTCCCGGCCCAACGAAAGCCCCCAGACCCAAATGGAGAGGGGCTGCTTGGGGGCCCCCTGGGGCCCCTTCAGGCCAGCTAGGTCTTTGGGTCCTGGCTCCTTCGCTTTGGGAGCAGTCGCTGGACGTTTGGCATGTTGGCCGCAGAGTGCTTCTCGGGCCGCGACCTGCAACCGGGCAGGTACCTCCCAGGTTCCCGGCCCAACGAAAGCCCCCAGACCCAAATGGAGAGGGGCTGCTTGGGGGCCCCCTGGGGCCCCTTCAGGCCAGCTAGGTCTTTGGGTCCTGGCTCCTTCGCTTTGGGAGCAGTCGCTGGACGTTTGGCACGTTGGCCGGAGAGTGCTTCTCGGGCCGCGACCTGCAACCGGGCAGGTACCTCCCAGGTTCCCAGCCCAACGAAAGCCCCCAGACCCAAATGGAGAGGGGCTGCTTGGGGGCCCCCTGGGGCCCCTTCAGGCCAGCTAGGTCTTTGGGTCCTGGCTCCTTCGCTTTGGGAGCAGTCGCTGGACGTTTGGCATGTTGGCCAGAGAGTGCTTCTCGGGCCGCGACCTGCAACCGGGCAGGTACCTCCCAGGTTCCCGGCCCAACGAAAGCCCCCAGACCCAAATGGAGAGGGGCTGCTTGGGGCCCCCCTGGGGCCCCTTCAGGCCAGCTAGGTCTTTGGGTCCTGGCTCCTTCGCTTTGGGAGCAGTCGCTGGACGTTGGGCATGTTGGCCACAGAGTGCTTCTCGGGCCGCGACCTGCAACCGGGCAGGTACCTCCCAGGTTCCTGGCCCAACGAAAGCCCCCAGACCCAAATGGAGAGGGGCTGCTTGGGGCCCCCCTGGGGCCCCTTCAGGCCAGCTAGGTCTTTGGGTCCTGGCTCCTTCGCTTTGGGAGCAGTCGCTGGACGTTTGGCATGTTGGCCGCAGAGTGCTTCTCGGGCCGCGACCTGCAACCGGGCAGGTACCTCCCAGGTTCCCAGCCCAACGAAAGCCCCCAGACCCAAATGGAGAGGGGCTGCTTGGGGGCCCCCTGGGGCCCCTTCAGGCCAGCTAGTTCTTTGGGTCCTGGCTCCTTCGCTTTGGGAGCAGTCGCTGGACGTTTGGCATGTTGGCCGCAGAGTGCTTCTCGGGCCGCGACCTGCAACCGGGCAGGTACCTCCCAGGTTCCCGGCCCAACGAAAGCCCCCAGACCCAAATGGAGAGGGGCTGCTTGGGGGCCCCCTGGGGCCCCTTCAGGCCAGCTAGGTCTTTGGGTCCTGGCTCCTTCGCTTTGGGAGCAGTCGCTGGACGTTTGGCACGTTGGCCGCAGAGTGCTTCTCGGGCCGCGACCTGCAACCGGGCAGGTACCTCCCAGGTTCCCGGCCCAACGAAAGCCCCCAGACCCAAATGGAGAGGGGCTGCTTGGGGGCCCCCTGGGGCCCCTTCAGGCCAGCTAGGTCTTTGGGTCCTGGCTCCTTCGCTTTGGGAGCAGTCGCTGGACGTTCGGCATGTTGGCCGGAGAGTGCTTCTCGGGCCGCGACCTGCAACCGGGCAGGTACCTCCCAGGTTCCCGGCCCAACGAAAGCCCCCAGACCCAAATGGAGAAGGGCTGCTTGGGGGCCCCCTGGGGCCCCTTCAGGCCAGCTAGGTCTTTGGGTCCTGGCTCCTTCGCTTTGGGAGCAGTCGCTGGACGTTTGGCATGTTGGCCGGAGAGTGCTTCTCGGGCCGCGACCTGCAACCGGGCAGGTACCTCCCAGGTTCCCGGCCCAACGAAAGCCCCCAGACCCAAATGGAGAGGGGCTGCTTGGGGGCCCCCTGGGGCCCCTTCAGGCCAGCTAGGTCTTTGGGTCCTGGCTCCTTCGCTTTGGGAGCAGTCGCTGGACGTTTGGCATGTTGGCCGCAGAGTGCTTCTCGGGCCGCGACCTGCAACCGGGCAGGTAGCTCCCAGGTTCCCGGCCCAACGAAAGCCCCCAGACCCAAATGGAGAGGGGCTGCTTGGGGGCCCCCTGGGGCCCCTTCAGGCCAGCTAGGTCTTTGGGTCCTGGCTCCTTCGCTTTGGGAGCAGTCGCTGGACGTTTGGCATGTTGGCCGGAGAGTGCTTCTCGGGCCGCGACCTGCAACCGGGCAGGTACCTCCCAGGTTCCCGGCCCAACGAAAGCCCCCAGACCCAAATGGAGAGGGGCTGCTTGGGGGCCCCCTGGGGCCCCTTCAGGCCAGCTAGGTCTTTGGGTCCTGGCTCCTTCGCTTTGGGAGCAGTCGCTGGACGTTTGGCATGTTGGCCGCAGAGTGCTTCTCGGGCCGCGACCTGCAACCGGGCAGGTACCTCCCAGGTTCCCGGCCCAACGAAAGCCCCCAGACCCAAATGGAGAGGGGCTGCTTGGGGGCCCCCTGGGGCCCCTTCAGGCCAGCTAGGTCTTTGGGTCCTGGCTCCTTCGCTTTGGGAGCAGTCGCTGGACGTTTGGCATGTTGGCCAGAGAGTGCTTCTCGGGCCGCGACCTGCAACCGGGCAGGTACCTCCCAGGTTCCCGGCCCAACGAAAGCCCCCAGACCCAAATGGAGAGGGGCTGCTTGGGGGCCCCCTGGGGCCCCTTCAGGCCAGCTAGGTCTTTGGGTCCTGGCTCCTTCGCTTTGGGAGCAGTCGCTGGACGTTTGGGCATGTTGGCCGGAGAGTGCTTCTCGGGCCGCGACCTGCAACCGGGCAGGTACCTCCCAGGTTCCCGGCCCAACGAAAGCCCCCAGACCCAAATGGAGAGGGGCTGCTTGGGGGCCCCCTGGGGCCCCTTCAGGCCAGCTAGGTCTTTGGGTCCTGGCTCCTTCGCTTTGGGAGCAGTCGCTGGACGTTTGGCATGTTGGCCGCAGAGTGCTTCTCGGGCCGCGACCTGCAACCGGGCAGGTACCTCCCAGGTTCCCGGCCCAACGAAAGCCCCCAGACCCAAATGGAGAGGGGCTGCTTGGGGGCCCCCTGGGGCCCCTTCAGGCCAGCTAGGTCTTTGGGTCCTGGCTCCTTCGCTTTGGGAGCAGTCGCTGGACGTTTGGCATGTTGGCCAGAGAGTGCTTCTCGGGCCGCGACCTGCAACCGGGCAGGTACCTCCCAGGTTCCCGGCCCAACGAAAGCCCCCAGACCCAAATGGAGAGGGGCTGCTTGGGGGCCCCCTGGGGCCCCTTCAGGCCAGCTAGGTCTTTGGGTCCTGGCTCCTTCGCTTTGGGAGCTGTCGGTGGACGTTTGGCATGTTGGCCGGAGAGTGCTTCTCGGGCCGCGACCTGCAACCGGGCAGGTAGCTCCCAGGTTCCCGGTCCAACGACAGCCCCCAGACCCAAATGGAGAGGGGCTGCTTGGGGGCCCCCTGGGGCCCCTTCAGGCCAGCTAGGTCTTTGGGTCCTGGCTCCTTCGCTTTGGGAGCAGTCGCTGGACGTTTGGCATGTTGGCCGCAGAGTGCTTCTCGGGCCGCGACCTGCAACCGGGCAGGTACCTCCCAGGTCCCCGGCCCAACGAAAGCCCCCAGACCCAAATGGAGAGGGGCTGCTTGGGGGCCCCCTGGGGCCCCTTCAGGCCAGCTAGGTCTTTGGGTCCTGGCTCCTTTGCTTTGGGAGCAGTCGCTGGACGTTTGGCATGTTGGCCGCAGAGTGCTTCTCGGGCCGCGACCTGCAACCGGGCAGGTAGCTCCCAGGTTCCCGGCCCAACGAAAGCCCCCAGACCCAAATGGAGAGGGGCTGCTTGGGGGCCCCCTGGGGCCCCTTCAGGCCAGCTAGGTCTTTGGGTCCTGGCTCCTTCGCTTTGGGAGCAGTCGCTGGACGTTTGGCATGTTGGCCGCAGAGTGCTTCTCGGGCCGCGACCTGCAACCGGGCAGGTAGCTCCCAGGTTCCCGGCCCAACGAAAGCCCCCAGACCCAAATGGAGAGGGGCTGCTTGGGGGCCCCCTGGGGCCCCTTCAGGCCAGCTAGGTCTTTGGGTCCTGGCTCCTTCGCTTTGGGAGCAGTCGCTGGACGTTTGGCATGTTGGCCGCAGAGTGCTTCTCGGGCCGCGACCTGCAACCGGGCAGGTAGCTCCCAGGTTCCCGGCCCAACGAAAGCCCCCAGACCCAAATGGAGAGGGGCTGCTTGGGGGCCCCCTGGGGCCCCTTCAGGCCAGCTAGGTCTTTGGGTCCTGGCTCCTTCGCTTTGGGAGCAGTCGCTGGACGTTTGGCATGTTGGCCGCAGAGTGCTTCTCGGGCCGCGACCTGCAACCGGGCAGGTACCTCCCAGGTTCCCGGCCCAACGAAAGCCCCCAGACCCAAATGGAGAGGGGCTGCTTGGGGGCCCCCTGGGGCCCCTTCAGGCCAGCTAGGTCTTTGGGTCCTGGCTCCTTCGCTTTGGGAGCAGTCGCTGGACGTTTGGCACGTTGGCCGGAGAGTGCTTCTCGGGCCGCGACCTGCAACCGGGCAGGTACCTCCCAGGTTCCCGGCCCAACGAAAGCCCCCAGACCCAAATGGAGAGGGGCTGCTTGGGGGCCCCCTGGGGCCCCTTCAGGCCAGCTAGGTCTTTGGGTCCTGGCTCCTTCGCTTTGGGAGCAGTCGCTGGACGTTTGGCATGTTGGCCGCAGAGTGCTTCTCGGGCCGCGACCTGCAACCGGGCAGGTACCTCCCAGGTTCCCGGCCCAACGAAAGCCCCCAGACCCAAATGGAGAGGGGCTGCTTGGGGGCCCCCTGGGGCCCCTTCAGGCCAGCTAGGTCTTTGGGTCCTGGCTCCTTCGCTTTGGGAGCAGTCGCTGGACGTTTGGCACGTTGGCCGGAGAGTGCTTCTCGGGCCGCGACCTGCAACCGGGCAGGTACCTCCCAGGTTCCCGGCCCAACGAAAGCCCCCAGACCCAAATGGAGAGGGGCTGCTTGGGGGCCCCCTGGGGCCCCTTCAGGCCAGCTAGGTCTTTGGGTCCTGGCTCCTTCGCTTTGGGAGCAGTCGCTGGACGTTTGGCACGTTGGCCGGAGAGTGCTTCTCGGGCCGCGACCTGCAACCGGGCAGGTACCTCCCAGGTTCCCAGCCCAACGAAAGCCCCCAGACCCAAATGGAGAGGGGCTGCTTGGGGGCCCCCTGGGGCCCCTTCAGGCCAGCTAGGTCTTTGGGTCCTGGCTCCTTCGCTTTGGGAGCAGTCGCTGGACGTTGGGCATGTTGGCCGGAGAGTGCTTCTCGGGCCGCGACCTGCAACCTGGCAGGTACCTCCCAGGTTCCCGGCCCAACGAAAGCCCCCAGACCCAAATGGAGAGGGGCTGCTTGGGGGCCCCCTGGGGCCCCTTCAGGCCAGCTAGGTCTTTGGGTCCTGGCTCCTTCGCTTTGGGAGCAGTCGCTGGACGTTTGGCACGTTGGCCGCAGAGTGCTTCTCGGGCCGCGACCTGCAACCGGGCAGGTACCTCCCAGGTTCCCGGCCCAACGAAAGCCCCCAGACCCAAATGGAGAGGGGCTGCTTGGGGGCCCCCTGGGGCCCCTTCAGGCCAGCTAGGTCTTTGGGTCCTGGCTCCTTCGCTTTGGGAGCAGTCGCTGGACGTTTGGCATGTTGGCCAGAGAGTGCTTCTCGGGCCGCGACCTGCAACCGGGCAGGTACCTCCCAGGTTCCCGGCCCAACGAAAGCCCCCAGACCCAAATGGAGAGGGGCTGCTTGGGGGCCCCCTGGGGCCCCTTCAGGCCAGCTAGGTCTTTGGGTCCTGGCTCCTTCGCTTTGGGAGCAGTCGCTGGACGTTTGGCATGTTGGCCACAGAGTGCTTCTCGGGCCGCGACCTGCAACCGGGCAGGTAGCTCCCAGGTTCCCGGCCCAACGAAAGCCCCCAGACCCAAATGGAGAGGGGCTGCTTGGGGGCCCCCTGGGGCCCCTTCAGGCCAGCTAGGTCTTTGGGTCCTGGCTCCTTCGCTTTGGGAGCAGTCGCTGGACGTTTGGCATGTTGGCCGCAGAGTGCTTCTCGGGCCGCGACCTGCAACCGGGCAGGTAGCTCCCAGGTTCCCGGCCCAACGAAAGCCCCCAGACCCAAAT
This sequence comes from Gallinula chloropus, assembly GCF_964237585.1. NCBI lineage: Eukaryota > Metazoa > Chordata > Aves > Gruiformes > Rallidae > Gallinula > Gallinula chloropus. The sequence goes on from NW_028168468.1 coordinate 64,354, forward strand.
GGAGAGGGGCTGCTTGGGGGCCCCCTGGGGCCCCTTCAGGCCAGCTAGGTCTTTGGGTCCTGGCTCCTTCGCTTTGGGAGCATTCGCTGGACGTTTGGCATGTTGGCCGCAGAGTGCTTCTCGGGCCGCGACCTGCAACCGGGCAGGTAGCTCCCAGGTTCCCGGCCCAACGAAAGCCCCCAGACCCAAATGGAGAGGGGCTGCTTGGGGGCCCCCTGGGGCCCCTTCAGGCCAGCTAGGTCTTTGGGTCCTGGCTCCTTCGCTTTGGGAGCAGTCGCTGGACGTTTGGCATGTTGGCCGCAGAGTGCTTCTCGGGCCGCGACCTGCAACCGGGCAGGTACCTCCCAGGTTCCCGGCCCAACGAAAGCCCCCAGACCCAAATGGAGAGGGGCTGCTTGGGGGCCCCCTGGGGCCCCTTCAGGCCAGCTAGGTCTTTGGGTCCTGGCTCCTTCGCGTTGGGAGCAGTCGCTGGACGTTTGGCATGTTGGCCGCAGAGAGCTTCTCGGGCCACGACCTGCAACCGGGCAGGTACCTCCCAGGTTCCCGGCCCAACGAAAGCCCCCAGACCCAAATGGACAGGGGCTGCTTGGGGGCCCCCTGGGGCCCCTTCAGGCCAGCTAGGTCTTTGGGTCCTGGCTCCTTCGCTTTGGGAGAAGTCGCTGGACGTTTGGGCATGTTGGCCACAGAGTGCTTCTCGGGCCGCGACCTGCAACCGGGCAGGTACCTCCCAGGTTCCCGGCCCAACGAAAGCCCCCAGACCCAAATGGAGAGGGGCTGCTTGGGGGCCCCCTGGGGCCCCTTCAGGCCAGCTAGGTCTTTGGGTCCTGGCTCCTTCGCTTTGGGAGCAGTCGCTGGACGTTTGGCATGTTGGCCGCAGAGTGCTTCTCGGGCCGCGACCTGCAACCGGGCAGGTAGCTCCCAGGTTCCCGGCCCAACGAAAGCCCCCAGACCCAAATGGAGAGGGGCTGCTTGGGGGCCCCCTGGGGCCCCTTCAGGCCAGCTAGGTCTTTGGGTCCTGGCTCCTTCGCTTTGGGAGCAGTCGCTGGACGTTTGGCATGTTGGCCGCAGAGAGCTTCTCGGGCCACGACCTGCAACCGGGCAGGTACCTCCCAGGTTCCCGGCCCAACGAAAGCCCCCAGACCCAAATGGAGAGGGGCTGCTTGGGGGCCCCCTGGGGCCCCTTCAGGCCAGCTAGGTCTTTGGGTCCTGGCTCCTTCGCTTTGGGAGCAGTCGCTGGACGTTTGGCATGTTGGCCACAGAGTGCTTCTCGGGCCGCGACCTGCAACCGGGCAGGTAGCTCCCAGGTTCCCGGCCCAACGAAAGCCCCCAGACCCAAATGGAGAGGGGCTGCTTGGGGGCCCCCTGGGGCCCCTTCAGGCCAGCTAGGTCTTTGGGTCCTGGCTCCTTCGCTTTGGGAGCAGTCGCTGGACGTTTGGCATGTTGGCCGCAGAGTGCTTCTCGGGCCGCGACCTGCAACCGGGCAGGTACCTCCCAGGTTCCCGGCCCAACGAAAGCCCCCAGACCCAAATGGAGAGGGGCTGCTTGGGGGCCCCCTGGGGCCCCTTCAGGCCAGCTAGGTCTTTGGGTCCTGGCTCCTTCGCTTTGGGAGCAGTCGCTGGACGTTTGGCATGTTGGCCGCAGAGTGCTTCTCGGGCCGCGACCTGCAACCGGGCAGGTAGCTCCCAGATTCCCGGCCCAACGAAAGCCCCCAGACCCAAATGGAGAGGGGCTGCTTGGGGGCCCCCTGGGGCCCCTTCAGGCCAGCTAGGTCTTTGGGTCCTGGCTCCTTCGCTTTGGGAGCAGTCGCTGGACGTTTGGCATGTTGGCCGCAGAGTGCTTCTCGGGCCGCGACCTGCAACCGGGCAGGTACCTCCCAGGTTCCCGGCCCAACGAAAGCCCCCAGACCCAAATGGAGAGGGGCTGCTTGGGGGCCCCCTGGGGCCCCTTCAGGCCAGCTAGGTCTTTGGGTCCTGGCTCCTTCGCTTTGGGAGCAGTCGCTGGACGTTTGGCATGTTGGCCGCAGAGTGCTTCTCGGGCCGCGACCTGCAACCGGGCAGGTACCTCCCAGGTTCCCGGCCCAACGAAAGCCCCCAGACCCAAATGGAGAGGGGCTGCTTGGGGGCCCCCTGGGGCCCCTTCAGGCCAGCTAGGTCTTTGGGTCCTGGCTCCTTCGCTTTGGGAGCAGTCGCTGGACGTTTGGCATGTTGGCCGCAGAGTGCTTCTCGGGCCGCGACCTGCAACCGGGCAGGTACCTCCCAGGTTCCCGGCCCAACGAAAGCCCCCAGACCCAAATGGACAGGGGCTGCTTGGGGGCCCCCTGGGGCCCCTTCAGGCCAGCTAGGTCTTTGGGTCCTGGCTCCTTCGCTTTGGGAGCAGTCGCTGGACGTTTGGGCATGTTGGCCGGAGAGTGCTTCTCGGGCCGCGACCTGCAACCGGGCAGGTAGCTCCCAGGTTCCCGGCCCAACGAAAGCCCCCAGACCCAAATGGAGAGGGGCTGCTTGGGGGCCCCCTGGGGCCCCTTCAGGCCAGCTAGGTCTTTGGGTCCTGGCTCCTTCGCTTTGGGAGCAGTCGCTGGACGTTTGGCATGTTGGCCGGAGAGTGCTTCTCGGGCCGCGACCTGCAACCGGGCAGGTACCTCCCAGGTTCCCGGCCCAATGAAAGCCCCCAGACCCAAATGGAGAGGGGCTGCTTGGGGGCCCCCTGGGGCCCCTTCAGGCCAGCTAGGTCTTTGGGTCCTGGCTCCTTCGCTTTGGGAGCAGTTGCTGGACGTTTGGCATGTTGGCCGGAGAGTGCTTCTCGGGCCGCGACCTGCAACCGGGCAGGTACCTCCCAGGTTCCCGGCCCAACGAAAGCCCCCAGACCCAAATGGAGAGGGGCTGCTTGGGGGCCCCCTGGGGCCCCTTCAGGCCAGCTAGGTCTTTGGGTCCTGGCTCCTTCGCTTTGGGAGCAGTCGCTGGACGTTTGGCATGTTGGCCGCAGAGTGCTTCTCGGGCCGCGACCTGCAACCGGGCAGGTACCTCCCAGGTTCCCGGCCCAACGAAAGCCCCCAGACCCAAATGGAGAAGGGCTGCTTGGGGGCCCCCTGGGGCCCCTTCAGGCCAGCTAGGTCTTTGGGTCCTGGCTCCTTCGCTTTGGGAGCAGTCGCTG
>NW_028168468.1:72500-78078 GCF_964237585.1 Gallinula chloropus
TACCTCCCAGGTTCACGGCCCAACGAAAGCCCCCAGACCCAAATGGAGAGGGGCTGCTTGGGGGCCCCCTGGGGCCAGTGCAGTGACTGCTCCCAAAGCGAAGGAGCCAGGACCCAAAGACCTAGCTGGCCTGAAGGGGCCCCAGGGGGCCCCCAAGCAGCCCCTCTCCATTTGGGTCTGGGGGCTTTCGTTGGGCCGGGAACCTGGGAGGTACCTGCCCGGTTGCAGGTCGCGGCCCGAGAAGCACTCTCCGGCCAACGTGCCAAACGTCCAGCGACTGCTCCCAAAGCGAAGGAGCCAGGACCCAAAGACCTAGCTGGCCTGAAGGGGCCCCAGGGGGCCCCCAAGCAGCCCCTCTCCATTTGGGTCTGGGGGCTTTCGTTGGGCCGGGAACCTGGGAGGTACCTGCCCGGTTGCAGGTCGCGGCCCGAGAAGCACTCTCCGGCCAACGTGCCGAACGTCCAGCGACTGCTCCCAAAGCGAAGCAGCCAGGACCCAAAGACCTAGCTGGCCTGAAGGGGCCCCAGGGGGCCCCCAAGCAGCCCCTCTCCATTTGGGTCTGGGGGCTTTCGTTGGGCCGGGAACCTGGGAGGTACCTGCCCGGTTGCAGGTCGCGGCCCGAGAAGCACTCTCCGGCCAACGTGCCCAACGTCCAGCGACTGCTCCCAAAGCGAAGGAGCCAGGACCCAAAGACCTAGCTGGCCTGAAGGGGCCCCAGGGGGCCCCCAAGCAGCCCCTCTCCATTTGGGTCTGGGGGCTTTCGTTGGGCCGGGAACCTGGGAGGTACCTGCCCGGTTGCAGGTCGCGGCCCGAGAAGCACTCTCCGGCCAACGTGCCGAACGTCCAGCGACTGCTCCCAAAGCGAAGGAGCCAGGACCCAAAGACCTAGCTGGCCTGAAGGGGCCCCAGGGGGCCCCCAAGCAGCCCCTCTCCATTTGGGTCTGGGGGCTTTCGTTGGGCCGGGAACCTGGGAGGTACCTGCCCGGTTGCAGGTCGCGGCCCGAGAAGCACTCTCCGGCCAACGTGCCAAAAGTCCAGCGACTGCTCCCAAAGCGAAGGAGCCAGGACCCAAAGACCTAGCTGGCCTGAAGGGGCCCCAGGGGGCCCCCAAGCAGCCCCTCTCCATTTGGGTCTGGGGGCTTTCGTTGGGCCGGGAACCTGGGAGGTACCTGCCCGGTTGCAGGTCGCGGCCCGAGAAGCACTCTCCGGCCAACGTGCCAAACGTCCAGCGACTGCTCCCAAAGCGAAGGAGCCAGGACCCAAAGACCTAGCTGGCCTGAAGGGGCCCCAGGGGGCCCCCAAGCAGCCCCTCTCCATTTGGGTCTGGGGGCTTTCGTTGGGCCGGGAACCTGGGAGGTACCTGCCCGGTTGCAGGTCGCGGCCCGAGAAGCACTCTCTGGCCAACGTGCCAAACGTCCAGCGACTGCTCCCAAAGCGAAGGAGCCAGGACCCAAAGACCTAGCTGGCCTGAAGGGGCCCCAGGGGGCCCCCAAGCAGCCCCTCTCCATTTGGGTCTGGGGGCTTTCGTTGGGCCGGGAACCTGGGAGGTACCTGCCCGGTTGCAGGTCGCGGCCCGAGAAGCACTCTCCGGCCAACGTGCCAAACGTCCAGCGACTGCTCCCAAAGCGAAGGAGCCAGGACCCAAAGACCTAGCTGGCCTGAAGGGGCCCCAGGGGGCCCCCAAGCAGCCCCTCTCCATTTGGGTCTGGGGGCTTTCGTTGGGCCGGGAACCTGGGAGGTACCTGCCCGGTTGCAGGTCGCGGCCCGAGAAGCACTCTCCGGCCAACGTGCCCAACGTCCAGCGACTGCTCCCAAAGCGAAGGAGCCAGGACCCAAAGACCTAGCTGGCCTGAAGGGGCCCCAGGGGGCCCCCAAGCAGCCCCTCTCCATTTGGGTCTGGGGGCTTTCGTTGGGCCGGGAACCTGGGAGGTACCTGCCCGGTTGCAGGTCGCGGCCCGAGAAGCACTCTCCGGCCAACGTGCCGAACGTCCAGCGACTGCTCCCAAAGCGAAGGAGCCAGGACCCAAAGACCTAGCTGGCCTGAAGGGGCCCCAGGGGGCCCCCAAGCAGCCCCTCTCCATTTGGGTCTGGGGGCTTTCGTTGGGCCGGGAACCTGGGAGGTACCTGCCCGGTTGCAGGTCGCGGCCCGAGAAGCACTCTCCGGCCAACGTGCCAAACGTCCAGCGACTGCTCCCAAAGCGAAGGAGCCAGGACCCAAAGACCTAGCTGGCCTGAAGGGGCCCCAGGGGGCCCCCAAGCAGCCCCTCTCCATTTGGGTCTGGGGGCTTTCGTTGGGCCGGGAACCTGGGAGGTACCTGCCCGGTTGCAGGTCGCGGCCCGAGAAGCACTCTCCGGCCAACGTGCCAAACGTCCAGCGACTGCTCCCAAAGCGAAGGAGCCAGGACCCAAAGACCTAGCTGGCCTGAAGGGGCCCCAGGGGGCCCCCAAGCAGCCCCTCTCCATTTGGGTCTGGGGGCTTTCGTTGGGCCGGGAACCTGGGAGGTACCTGCCCGGTTGCAGGTCGCGGCCCGAGAAGCACTCTCCGGCCAACGTGCCAAACGTCCAGCGACTGCTCCCAAAGCGAAGGAGCCAGGACCCAAAGACCTAGCTGGCCTGAAGGGGCCCCAGGGGGCCCCCAAGCAGCCCCTCTCCATTTGGGTCTGGGGGCTTTCGTTGGGCCGGGAACCTGGGAGGTACCTGCCCGGTTGCAGGTCGCGGCCCGAGAAGCACTCTCCGGCCAACGTGCCAAACGTCCAGCGACTGCTCCCAAAGCGAAGGAGCCAGGACCCAAAGACCTAGCTGGCCTGAAGGGGCCCCAGGGGGCCCCCAAGCAGCCCCTCTCCATTTGGGTCTGGGGGCTTTCGTTGGGCCGGGAACCTGGGAGGTACCTGCCCGGTTGCAGGTCGCGGCCCGAGAAGCACTCTCCGGCCAACATGCCAAACGTCCAGCGACTGCTCCCAAAGCGAAGGAGCCAGGACCCAAAGACCTAGCTGGCCTGAAGGGGCCCCAGGGGGCCCCCAAGCAGCCCCTCTCCATTTGGGTCTGGGGGCTTTCGTTGGGCCGGGAACCTGGGAGGTACCTGCCCGGTTGCAGGTCGCGGCCCGAGAAGCACTCTCCGGCCAACGTGCCAAACGTCCAGCGACTGCTCCCAAAGCGAAGGAGCCAGGACCCAAAGACCTAGCTGGCCTGAAGGGGCCCCAGGGGGCCCCCAAGCAGCCCCTCTCCATTTGGGTCTGGGGGCTTTCGTTGGGCCGGGAACCTGGGAGGTACCTGCCCGGTTGCAGGTCGCGGCCCGAGAAGCACTCTCCGGCCAACGTGCCAAACGTCCAGCGACTGCTCCCAAAGCGAAGGAGCCAGGACCCAAAGACCTAGCTGGCCTGAAGGGGCCCCAGGGGGCCCCCAAGCAGCCCCTCTCCATTTGGGTCTGGGGGCTTTCGTTGGGCCGGGAACCTGGGAGGTACCTGCCCGGTTGCAGGTCGCGGCCCGAGAAGCACTCTCCGGCCAACGTGCCAAACGTCCAGCGACTGCTCCCAAAGCGAAGGAGCCAGGACCCAAAGACCTAGCTGGCCTGAAGGGGCCCCAGGGGGCCCCCAAGCAGCCCCTCTCCATTTGGGTCTGGGGGCTTTCGTTGGGCCGGGAACCTGGGAGGTACCTGCCCGGTTGCAGGTCGCGGCCCGAGAAGCACTCTCCGGCCAACGTGCCAAACGTCCAGCGACTGCTCCCAAAGCGAAGGAGCCAGGACCCAAAGACCTAGCTGGCCTGAAGGGGCCCCAGGGGGCCCCCAAGCAGCCCCTCTCCATTTGGGTCTGGGGGCTTTCGTTGGGCCGGGAACCTGGGAGGTACCTGCCCGGTTGCAGGTCGCGGCCCGAGAAGCACTCTCCGGCCAACATGCCAAACGTCCAGCGACTGCTCCCAAAGCGAAGGAGCCAGGACCCAAAGACCTAGCTGGCCTGAAGGGGCCCCAGGGGGCCCCCAAGCAGCCCCTCTCCATTTGGGTCTGGGGGCTTTCGTTGGGCCGGGAACCTGGGAGGTACCTGCCCGGTTGCAGGTCGCGGCCCGAGAAGCACTCTCCGGCCAACGTGCCGAACGTCCAGCGACTGCTCCCAAAGCGAAGGAGCCAGGACCCAAAGACCTAGCTGGCCTGAAGGGGCCCCAGGGGGCCCCCAAGCAGCCCCTCTCCATTTGGGTCTGGGGGCTTTCGTTGGGCCGGGAACCTGGGAGGTACCTGCCCGGTTGCAGGTCGCGGCCCGAGAAGCACTCTCCGGCCAACGTGCCCAACGTCCAGCGACTGCTCCCAAAGCGAAGGAGCCAGGACCCAAAGACCTAGCTGGCCTGAAGGGGCCCCAGGGGGCCCCCAAGCAGCCCCTCTCCATTTGGGTCTGGGGGCTTTCGTTGGGCCGGGAACCTGGGAGGTACCTGCCCGGTTGCAGGTCGCGGCCCGAGAAGCACTCTCCGGCCAACGTGCCAAACGTCCAGCGACTGCTCCCAAAGCGAAGGAGCCAGGACCCAAAGACCTAGCTGGCCTGAAGGGGCCCCAGGGGGCCCCCAAGCAGCCCCTCTCCATTTGGGTCTGGGGGCTTTCGTTGGGCCGGGAACCTGGGAGGTACCTGCCCGGTTGCAGGTCGCGGCCCGAGAAGCACTCTCCGGCCAACGTGCCAAACGTCCAGCGACTGCTCCCAAAGCGAAGGAGCCAGGACCCAAAGACCTAGCTGGCCTGAAGGGGCCCCAGGGGGCCCCCAAGCAGCCCCTCTCCATTTGGGTCTGGGGGCTTTCGTTGGGCCGGGAACCTGGGAGGTACCTGCCCGGTTGCAGGTCGCGGCCCGAGAAGCACTCTCCGGCCAACGTGCCAAACGTCCAGCGACTGCTCCCAAAGCGAAGGAGCCAGGACCCAAAGACCTAGCTGGCCTGAAGGGGCCCCAGGGGGCCCCCAAGCAGCCCCTCTCCATTTGGGTCTGGGGGCTTTCGTTGGGCCGGGAACCTGGGAGGTACCTGCCCGGTTGCAGGTCGCGGCCCGAGAAGCACTCTCCGGCCAACGTGCCAAACGTCCAGCGACTGCTCCCAAAGCGAAGGAGCCAGGACCCAAAGACCTAGCTGGCCTGAAGGGGCCCCAGGGGGCCCCCAAGCAGCCCCTCTCCATTTGGGTCTGGGGGCTTTCGTTGGGCCGGGAACCTGGGAGGTACCTGCCCGGTTGCAGGTCGCGGCCCGAGAAGCACTCTCCGGCCAACGTGCCCAACGTCCAGCGACTGCTCCCAAAGCGAAGGAGCCAGGACCCAAAGACCTAGCTGGCCTGAAGGGGCCCCAGGGGGCCCCCAAGCAGCCCCTCTCCATTTGGGTCTGGGGGCTTTCGTTGGGCCGGGAACCTGGGAGGTACCTGCCCGGTTGCAGGTCGCGGCCCGAGAAGCACTCTCCGGCCAGATCCCAAAGCGAAGGAGCCAGGACCCAAAGACCTAGCTGGCCTGAAGGGGCCCCAGGGGGCCCCCAAGCAGCCCCTCTCCATTTGGGTCTGGGGGCTTTCGTTGGGCCGGGAACCTGGGAGGTACCTGCCCGGTTGCAGGTCGCGGGCCCGAGAAGCACTCTC
>NW_028168467.1:0-72500 GCF_964237585.1 Gallinula chloropus
TAGGTCTTTGGGTCCTGGCTCCTTCGGTTTGGGAGCTGTTGCTGCAGTTGTGCATGTTGGCCGGAGAGTGCTTCTCGGTATGTGAACTGCAACCTTGCAGGAATCTCCCAGGTTCCCGGCCCAACGAAAGCCCCCAGACCCAAATTGAGAGGGGCTGCTTGCGGGCCCCCGGGGACCATCCAGGCCAGCTATTTCTTTGGGTCCTGGCTCCTTCGGTTTGGGAGCTGTTGCTGGACGTTGGGCATGTTGGCCGGAGAGTGCTTCTCGGGCCGCGAACTGCAACCTTGCATGTACCTCTCAGGTATCCATGCCCAACGAAAGCCCCCAGACCCAAATGGAGAGGGGCTGTTTGGGGGCCCCCTGGGGGCCCTTCAGGCCAGCTAGGTCTTTGGGTCCTGGCTCCTTCGGTTTGGGAGCTGTTGCTGCAGTTGGGCATGTTGGCCGGAGAGTGCTTCTCGGGCCGCGAACTGCAACCTTGCAGGCACTTCCCAGGTTCCCGGCCCAACGAAAGCCCCCAGACCAAAATTGAGAGGGGCTGCTTGCGGGCCCCCGGGGACCCTTCAGGCCAGCTAGGTCTTTGGGTCCTGGCTCCTTCGGTTTGGGAGCTGTTGCTGGACGTTGGGCATGTTGGCCGGAGAGTGCTTTTCGGGACGCGAACTGCAACCTTGCAGGTACCTCCCATGTCCCAGGCCCAACGAAAGCCCCCAGACACAAATTGAGAGGGGCTGCTTGGGGGCCCCCTGGGGGCCCTTCAGGCCAGCTAGGTCTTTGGGTCCTGGCTCCTTCGGTTTGGGAGCTGTTGCTGGACGTTGGGCATGTTGGCCGGAGAGTGCTTCTCGGGCCGCGAACTGCAACCTTGCAGGTACCTCCCAGGTTCCATGCCCAACGAAAGTCCCCAGACCCAAATGGAGAGGAGCTGCTTGGGGCCCCCTGGGGAGCCTTCAGGCCAGCTAGGTCTTTGGGTCCTGGCTCCATCGGTTTGGGAGCTGTTGCTGCAGTTGGGCATGTTGGCCGGAGAGTGCTTCTCGGGCCGCGAACTTCAACCTTGCAGGCACTTCCCACGTTCCCGGCCCAACGAAAGCCCCCAGACCCAAATGGAGAGGGGCTGCTTGGGGGCCCCCTGGTGCCCCTTCAGGCCAGCTATTTCTTTGGGTCCTGGCTCCTTCGGTTTGGGAGCTGTTGCTGCAGTTGGGCATGTTGGCCGGAGAGTGCTTCTCGGGCCGCGAACTGCAACCTTGCAGGTACCTCCCAGATCCCAGGCCCAACGAAAGCCCCCAGACCCAAATGGAGAGGGGCTGCTTGGGGGCCCCTTGGGGCCCCTTAAGGCCAGCTAGGTCTTTGGGTCCTGGCTCCTTCGGTTTGGGAGCTGTTGCTGGACGTTTGGCATGTTGGCCAGAGAGTGCTTCTCGGAACGTGAACTGCAACCATGCAGGTAGCTCCCAGGTTCCCGGCCCAACGAAAGCCCCCAGACCCAAATTGAGAGGGGCTGCTTGGGGGCCCCTTGCGGCCCCTTCAGGCCAGCTAGGTCTTTGGGTCCTGGTTCCTTCGGTTTGGGAGCTGTTGCTGCAGTTGGGCATGTTGGCCGGAGAGTGCTTCTCGGGCCGCGAACTTCAACCTTTCAGGTACCTTCCAGATCCAAGGCCCAACGAAAGCCCCCAGACCCAAATTGAGAGGGGCTGCTTGGGGGCCCCCAGGGGACACTTCAGGCCAGCTAGGTCTTTGGGTCCTGGCTCCTTCGGTTTGGGAGCTGTTGCTGGACGTTGGGCATGTTGGCCGGAGAGTGCTTCTCGGGCCGCGAACTGCAACCTTGCAGGTACCTCCCAGGTTCCATGCCCAACGAATGCCCCCAGACCCAAATTGAGAGGGGCTGTTTGGGGGCCCCCAGGGGGCCCTTCAGGCCAGCTAGGTCTTTGGGTCCTGGCTCCTTCGCTTTGGGAGCTGTTGCTGGACGTTGGGCATGATGGCCGGAGAGTGCTTCTCGGGCTGCGAACTGCAACCTTGCAGGTACCTCCCATGTCCCAGGCCCAACGAAAGCCCCCAGACCCAAATTGAGAGGGCCTGCTTGGGGGCCCCCTGGGGGCCCTTCAGGCCAGCTAGGTCTTTGGGTCCTGGCTCCTTCGCTTTGGGAGCTGTTGCTGGACGTTGGGCATGTTTGCCGGAGAGTGCTTCTCGGGCTGCGAACTGCAACCTTGCAGGTACATCCCATGTCCCAGGCCCAAGGAAAGCCCCCAGACCCAAATGGAGAGGGGCTGCTTGGGTGCCCCCTGGGTGCCCTTCAGGCCAGCTATTTTATTGGGTCCTGGCTCCTTCGGTTTGGGAGCTGTTGCTGCAGTTGGGCATGTTGGCCGGAGAGTGCTTCTCGGGCCGCGAACTGCAACCTTGCATGTACCTCTCAGGTATACATGCCCAACGAAAGCCCCCAGACGCAAATGGAGAGGGGCTGTTTGGGGGCCCCCTGGGGACGCTTCAGGCCAGCTATGTCTTTGGGTCCTGGCTCCTTCGGTTTGGGAGCTGTTGCTGGACGTTGGGCATGTTGGCCGGAGAGTGCTTCTCGGGCCTCGAACTGCAACCTTGCAGGTAGCTCCCTGTTTCCCGGCCCAACGAAAGCCCCCAGACCCAAATTGAGAGGGGCTGCTTGGGGGTCCCTTGGGGCCCCTTCAGGCCAGCTAGGTCTTTGGGTCCTGGCTCCTTCGGTTTGGGAGCTGTTGCTGCAGTTGTGCATGTTGGCCGGAGAGTGCTTCTCGGTACGTGAACTGCAACCTTGCAGGCACTTCCCAGGTTCCCGGCCCAACAAAAGCCCCCAGACCAAAATTGAGAGGGGCTGCTTGCGGGCCCCCGGGGCCCCTTCAGGCCAGCTAGGTCTTTGGGTCCTGGCTCCTTCGGTTTGGGAGCTGTTGCTGGACGTTGGGCATGTTGGCCGGAGAGTGCTTTTCGGGCCGCGAACTGCAACCTTGCAGGTACCTCCCATGTCCCAGGCCCAACGAAAGCCCCCAGACACAAATTGAGAGGGGCTGCTTGGGGGCCCCCTGGGGGCCCTTCAGGCCAGCTAGGTCTTTGGGTCCTGGCTCCTTCGGTTTGGGAGCTGTTGCTGGATGTTGGGCATGTTGGCCGGAGAGTGCTTCTTGGGCCGCGAACTGCAACCTTGCAGGTACCTCCCAGGTTCCATGCCCAACTAAAGTCCCCAGACCCAAATGGAGAGGAGCTGCTTGGGGGCCCCCTGGGGAGCCTTCAGGCCAGCTAGGTCTTTGGGTCCTGGCTCCTTCGGTTTGGGAGCTGTTGCTGCAGTTGGGCATGTTGGCCGGAGAGTGCTTCTCGGGCCGCGAACTTCAACCTTGCAGGCACTTCCCACGTTCCCGGCCCAACGAAAGCCCCCAGACCCAAATGGAGAGGGGCTGCTTGGGGGCCCCCTGGGGCCCCTTCAGGCCAGCTATTTCTTTGGGTCCTGGCTCCTTCGGTTTGGGAGCTGTTGCTGCAGTTGGGCATGTTGGCCGGAGAGTGCTTCTCGGGCCGCGAACTGCAACCTTGCATGTACCTCCCAGATCCCAGGCCCAACGAAAGCCCCCAGACCCAAATGAAGAGGGGCTGCTTGGGGGCCCCTTGGGGCCCCTTAAGGCCAGCTAGGTCTTTGGGTCCTGGCTCCTTCGCTTTGGGAGCTGTTGCTGGACGTTTGGCATGTTGGCCAGAGAGTGCTTCTCGGTACGTGAACTGCAACCTTGCAGGTAGCTCCCAGGTTCCCGGCCCAACGAAAGCCCCCAGACCCAAATTGAGAGGGGCTGCTTGGGGGCCCCTTGCGGCCCCTTCAGGCCAGCTAGGTCTTTGGGTCCTGGTTCCTTCGGTTTGGGAGCTGTTGCTGCAGTTGGGCATGTTGGCCGGAGAGTGCTTCTCGGGCCGCGAACTTCAACCTTTCAGGTACCTCCCATGTCCCAGGCCCAACGAAAGCCCCCAGACCCAAATTGAGAGGGGCTGCTTGGGGGCCCCCAGGGGACACTTCAGGCCAGCTAGGTCTTTGGGTCCTGGCTCCTTCGGTTTGGGAGCTGTTGCTGGACGTTGGGCATGTAGGCCGGAGAGTGCTTCTCGGGCCGCGAACTGCAACCTTGCAGGTACCTCCCAGGTTCCATGCCCAACGAATGCCCCCAGACACAAATGGAGAGGGGCTGTTTGGGGGCCCCCTGGGGGCCCTTCAGGCCAGCTAGGTCTTTGGGTCCTGGCTCCTTCGGTTTGGGAGCTGTTGCTGGACGTTGGGCATGTTGGTCGGAGAGTGCTTTTCGGGCTGCGAACTGCAACCTTGCAGGTACCTCCCAGGTCCCCGGCCCAAGGAAAGCCCCCAGACCCAAATGGAGAGGGGCTGCTTGCGGGCCCCCTGGGGCCCCTTCAGGCCAGCTATTTCTTTGGGTCCTGGCTCCTTCGGTTTGGGAGCTGTTGCTGCAGTTGGGCATGTTGGCCGGAGAGTGCTTCTCGGGCCTCGAACTGCAACCTTGCAGGTACCTGCCAGGTTCCATGCCAAACGAAAGCCGCCAGACCCAAATGGAGAGGGGGTGTTTGGGGGCCCCCTGGGGGCCCTTCAGGCCAGCTAGGTCTTTGGGTCCTGGCTCCTTCGGTTTGGGAGCTGTTGCTGCAGTTGTGCATGTTGGCCGGAGAGTGCTTCTCGGTATGTGAACTGCAACCTTGCAGGAATCTCCCAGGTTCCCGGCCCAACGAAAGCCCCCAGACCCAAATTGAGAGGGGCTGCTTGCGGGCCCCCGGGGACCATCCAGGCCAGCTATTTCTTTGGGTCCTGGCTCCTTCGGTTTGGGAGCTGTTGCTGGACGTTGGGCATGTTGGCCGGAGAGTGCTTCTCGGGCCGCGAACTGCAACCTTGCATGTACCTCTCAGGTATCCATGCCCAACGAAAGCCCCCAGACCCAAATGGAGAGGGGCTGTTTGGGGGCCCCCTGGGGGCCCTTCAGGCCAGCTAGGTCTTTGGGTCCTGGCTCCTTCGGTTTGGGAGCTGTTGCTGCAGTTGGGCATGTTGGCCGGAGAGTGCTTCTCGGGCCGCGAACTGCAACCTTGCAGACACTTCCCAGGTTCCCGGCCCAACGAAAGCCCCCAGACCAAAATTGAGAGGGGCTGCTTGCGGGCCCCCGGGGACCCTTCAGGCCAGCTAGGTCTTTGGGTCCTGGCTCCTTCGGTTTGGGAGCTGTTGCTGGACGTTGGGCATGTTGGCCGGAGAGTGCTTTTCGGGACGCGAACTGCAACCTTGCAGGTACCTCCCATGTCCCAGGCCCAACGAAAGCCCCCAGACACAAATTGAGAGGGGCTGCTTGGGGGCCCCCTGGGGGCCCTTCAGGCCAGCTAGGTCTTTGGGTCCTGGCTCCTTCGGTTTGGGAGCTGTTGCTGGACGTTGGGCATGTTGGCCGGAGAGTGCTTCTCGGGCCGCGAACTGCAACCTTGCAGGTACCTCCCAGGTTCCATGCCCAACGAAAGTCCCCAGACCCAAATGGAGAGGAGCTGCTTGGGGGCCCCCTGGGGAGCCTTCAGGCCAGCTAGGTCTTTGGGTCCTGGCTCCATCGGTTTGGGAGCTGTTGCTGCAGTTGGGCATGTTGGCCGGAGAGTGCTTCTCGGGCCGCGAACTTCAACCTTGCAGGCACTTCCCACGTTCCCGGCCCAACGAAAGCCCCCAGACCCAAATGGAGAGGGGCTGCTTGGGGGCCCCCTGGTGCCCCTTCAGGCCAGCTATTTCTTTGGGTCCTGGCTCCTTCGGTTTGGGAGCTGTTGCTGCAGTTGGGCATGTTGGCCGGAGAGTGCTTCTCGGGCCGCGAACTGCAACCTTGCAGGTAGCTCCCAGGTTCCATGCCCAACGAAAGCCCCCAGACCCAAATGGAGAGGGGCTGCTTGGGGGCCCCTTGGGGCCCCTTAAGGCCAGCTAGGTCTTTGGGTCCTGGCTCCTTCGCTTTGGGAGCTGTTGCTGGACGTTTGGCATGTTGGCCAGAGAGTGCTTCTCGGAACGTGAACTGCAACCTTGCAGGTAGCTCCCAGGTTCCCGGCCCAACGAAAGCCCCCAGACCCAAATTGAGAGGGGCTGCTTGGGGGCCCCTTGCGGCCCCTTCAGGCCAGCTAGGTCTTTGGGTCCTGGTTCCTTCGGTTTGGGAGCTGTTGCTGCAGTTGGGCATGTTGGCCGGAGAGTGCTTCTCGGGCCGCGAACTTCAACCTTTCAGGTACCTTCCAGATCCAAGGCCCAACGAAAGCCCCCAGACCCAAATTGAGAGGGGCTGCTTGGGGGCCCCCAGGGGACACTTCAGGCCAGCTAGGTCTTTGGGTCCTGGCTCCTTCGGTTTGGGAGCTGTTGCTGGACGTTGGGCATGTTGGCCGGAGAGTGCTTCTCGGGCCGCGAACTGCAACCTTGCAGGTACCTCCCAGGTTCCATGCCCAACGAATGCCCCCAGACCCAAATTGAGAGGGGCTGTTTGGGGGCCCCCAGGGGGCCCTTCAGGCCAGCTAGGTCTTTGGGTCCTGGCTCCTTCGCTTTGGGAGCTGTTGCTGGACGTTGGGCATGATGACCGGAGAGTGCTTCTCGGGCTGCGAACTGCAACCTTGCAGGTACCTCCCATGTCCCAGGCCCAACGAAAGCCCCCAGACCCAAATTGAGAGGGCCTGCTTGGGGGCCCCCTGGGGGCCCTTCAGGCCAGCTAGGTCTTTGGGTCCTGGCTCCTTCGCTTTGGGAGCTGTTGCTGGACGTTGGGCATGTTTGCCGGAGAGTGCTTCTCGGGCTGCGAACTGCAACCTTGCAGGTACATCCCATGTCCCAGGCCCAACGAAAGCCCCCAGACCCAAATGGAGAGGGGCTGCTTGGGTGCCCCCTGGGTGCCCTTCAGGCCAGCTATTTTATTGGGTCCTGGCTCCTTCGGTTTGGGAGCTGTTGCTGCAGTTGGGCATGTTGGCCGGAGAGTGCTTCTCGGGCCGCGAACTGCAACCTTGCATGTACCTCTCAGGTATACATGCCCAACGAAAGCCCCCAGACGCAAATGGAGAGGGGCTGTTTGGGGGCCCCCTGGGGACGCTTCAGGCCAGCTATGTCTTTGGGTCCTGGCTCCTTCGGTTTGGGAGCTGTTGCTGGACGTTGGGCATGTTGGCCGGAGAGTGCTTCTCGGGCCTCGAACTGCAACCTTGCAGGTAGCTCCCTGTTTCCCGGCCCAACGAAAGCCCCCAGACCCAAATTGAGAGGGGCTGCTTGGGGGTCCCTTGGGGCCCCTTCAGGCCAGCTAGGTCTTTGGGTCCTGGCTCCTTCGGTTTGGGAGCTGTTGCTGCAGTTGTGCATGTTGGCCGGAGAGTGCTTCTCGGTACGTGAACTGCAACCTTGCAGGCACTTCCCAGGTTCCCGGCCCAACAAAAGCCCCCAGACCAAAATTGAGAGGGGCTGCTTGCGGGCCCCCGGGGCCCCTTCAGGCCAGCTAGGTCTTTGGGTCCTGGCTCCTTCGGTTTGGGAGCTGTTGCTGGACGTTGGGCATGTTGGCCGGAGAGTGCTTTTCGGGCCGCGAACTGCAACCTTGCAGGTACCTCCCATGTCCCAGGCCCAACGAAAGCCCCCAGACCCAAATGGAGAGGGGCTGCTTGGGGGCCCCTTGGGGCCCCTTAAGGCCAGCTAGGTCTTTGGGTCCTGGCTCCTTCGCTTTGGGAGCTGTTGCTGGACGTTTGGCATGTTGGCCGGAGAGTGCTTCTCGGTACGTGAACTGCAACCTTGCAGGTAGCTCCCAGGTTCCCGGCCCAACGAAAGCCCCCAGACCCAAATGGAGAGGGGCTGCTTGGGGGCCCCTTGCGGCCCCTTCAGGCCAGCTAGGTCTTTGGGTCCTGGTTCCTTCGGTTTGGGAGCTGTTGCTGCAGTTGGGCATGTTGGCCGGAGAGTGCTTCTCGGGCTGCGAACTGCAACCTTGCAGGTACCTCTCATGTACCAAGCCCAACGAAAACCCCCAGACCCAAATTGAAAGGGGCTGCTTGGGGGCCCCCTGGGGACTCTTCAGGCCAGCTAGGTCTTTGGGTCCTGGCTCCTTCGCTTTGGGAGCTGTTGCTGGACGTTGGGCATGTTGACCGGAGAGTGCTTCTCGGGCTGCGAACTGCAACCTTGCAGGTACCTCCCATGTCCCCGGCCCAACGAAAGCCCCCAGACCCAAATGGAGAGGGGCTGCTTGGGGGCCCCCTGGGGGCCCTTCAGGCCAGCTAGGTCTTTGGGTCCTGGCTCCTTCGGTTTGGGAGCTGTTGCTGCAGTTGGGCATGTTGGCCGGAGAGTGCTTCTCGGGCTGCGAACTGCAAACTTGCAGGTAGCTCCCAGGTTCCCGGCCCAACGAAAGCCCCCAGACCCAAATGGAGAGGGGCTGCTTGGGGGCCCCTGGGGCCCCTTCAGGCCAGCTAGGTCTTTGGGTCCTGGCTCCTTCGGTTTGGGAGCTGTTGCTGGACGTTGGGCATGTTGGCCGGAGAGCGCTTCTCGGGCCGCGAACTGCAACCTTGCAGGTAGCTCCCAGGTTCCCGGCTCAAGGAAAGCCCCCAGACCCAAATGGAGAGGGGCTGTTTGGGGGCCCCCTGGGGACTCTTCAGGCCAGCTAGGTCTTTGGGTCCTGGCTCCTTCGCTTTGGGAGCTGTTGCTGGACGTTGGGCATGATGGCCGGAGAGTGCTTCTCGGGCCGCGAACTGCAACCTTGCAGGTACCTCCCAGGTTCCCAGGCCCAACGAAAGCCCCCAGACCCAAATGGAGAGGGGCTGCTTGCGGGCCCCCTGGGGCCCCTTCAGGCCAGCTATTTCTTTGGGTCCTGGCTCCTTCGGTTTGGGAGCTGTTGCTGCAGTTGGGCATGTTGGCCGGAGAGTGCTTCTCGGGCCTCGAACTGCAACCTTGCAGGTACCTGCCAGGTTCCATGCCAAACGAAAGCCCCCAGACCCAAATTGAGAGGGGCTGCTTGGGTGCCCCCTGGGGGCCCTTCAGGCCAGCTAGGTCTTTGGGTCCTGGCTCCTTCGGTTTGGGAGCTGTTGCTGCAGTTGTGCATGTTGGCCGGAGAGTGCTTCTCGGTATGTGAACTGCAACCTTGCAGGAATCTCCCAGGTTCCCGGCCCAACGAAAGCCCCCAGACCCAAATTGAGAGGGGCTGCTTGCGGGCCCCCGGGGACCATCCAGGCCAGCTATTTCTTTGGGTCCTGGCTCCTTCGGTTTGGGAGCTGTTGCTGGACGTTGGGCATGTTGGCCGGAGAGTGCTTCTCGGGCCGCGAACTGCAACCTTGCATGTACCTCTCAGGTATCCATGCCCAACGAAAGCCCCCAGACCCAAATGGAGAGGGGCTGTTTGGGGGCCCCCTGGGGGCCCTTCAGGCCAGCTAGGTCTTTGGGTCCTGGCTCCTTCGGTTTGGGAGCTGTTGCTGCAGTTGGGCATGTTGGCCGGAGAGTGCTTCTCGGGCCGCGAACTGCAACCTTGCAGGCACTTCCCAGGTTCCCGGCCCAACGAAAGCCCCCAGACCAAAATTGAGAGGGGCTGCTTGCGGGCCCCCGGGGACCCTTCAGGCCAGCTAGGTCTTTGGGTCCTGGCTCCTTCGGTTTGGGAGCTGTTGCTGGACGTTGGGCATGTTGGCCGGAGAGTGCTTTTCGGGACGCGAACTGCAACCTTGCAGGTACCTCCCATGTCCCAGGCCCAACGAAAGCCCCCAGACACAAATTGAGAGGGGCTGCTTGGGGGCCCCCTGGGGGCCCTTCAGGCCAGCTAGGTCTTTGGGTCCTGGCTCCTTCGGTTTGGGAGCTGTTGCTGGACGTTGGGCATGTTGGCCGGAGAGTGCTTCTCGGGCCGCGAACTGCAACCTTGCAGGTACCTCCCAGGTTCCATGCCCAACGAAAGTCCCCAGACCCAAATGGAGAGGAGCTGCTTGGGGGCCCCCTGGGGAGCCTTCAGGCCAGCTAGGTCTTTGGGTCCTGGCTCCATCGGTTTGGGAGCTGTTGCTGCAGTTGGGCATGTTGGCCGGAGAGTGCTTCTCGGGCCGCGAACTTCAACCTTGCAGGCACTTCCCACGTTCCCGGCCCAACGAAAGCCCCCAGACCCAAATGGAGAGGGGCTGCTTGGGGGCCCCCTGGTGCCCCTTCAGGCCAGCTATTTCTTTGGGTCCTGGCTCCTTCGGTTTGGGAGCTGTTGCTGCAGTTGGGCATGTTGGCCGGAGAGTGCTTCTCGGGCCGCGAACTGCAACCTTGCAGGTACCTCCCAGATCCCAGGCCCAACGAAAGCCCCCAGACCCAAATGGAGAGGGGCTGCTTGGGGGCCCCTTGGGGCCCCTTAAGGCCAGCTAGGTCTTTGGGTCCTGGCTCCTTCGCTTTGGGAGCTGTTGCTGGACGTTTGGCATGTTGGCCAGAGAGTGCTTCTCGGAACGTGAACTGCAACCATGCAGGTAGCTCCCAGGTTCCCGGCCCAACGAAAGCCCCCAGACCCAAATTGAGAGGGGCTGCTTGGGGGCCCCTTGCGGCCCCTTCAGGCCAGCTAGGTCTTTGGGTCCTGGTTCCTTCGGTTTGGGAGCTGTTGCTGCAGTTGGGCATGTTGGCCGGAGAGTGCTTCTCGGGCCGCGAACTTCAACCTTTCAGGTACCTTCCAGATCCAAGGCCCAACGAAAGCCCCCAGACCCAAATTGAGAGGGGCTGCTTGGGGGCCCCCAGGGGACACTTCAGGCCAGCTAGGTCTTTGGGTCCTGGCTCCTTCGGTTTGGGAGCTGTTGCTGGACGTTGGGCATGTTGGCCGGAGAGTGCTTCTCGGGCCGCGAACTGCAACCTTGCAGGTACCTCCCAGGTTCCATGCCCAACGAATGCCCCCAGACCCAAATGGAGAAGGGCTGTTTGGGGGCCCCCAGGGGGCCCTTCAGGCCAGCTAGGTCTTTGGGTCCTGGCTCCTTCGCTTTGGGAGCTGTTGCTGGACGTTGGGCATGATGGCCGGAGAGTGCTTCTCGGGCTGCGAACTGCAACCTTGCAGGTACCTCCCATGTCCCAGGCCCAACGAAAGCCCCCAGACCCAAATTGAGAGGGCCTGCTTGGGGGCCCCCTGGGGGCCCTTCAGGCCAGCTAGGTCTTTGGGTCCTGGCTCCTTCGCTTTGGGAGCTGTTGCTGGACGTTGGGCATGTTTGCCGGAGAGTGCTTCTCGGGCTGCGAACTGCAACCTTGCAGGTACCTCCCATGTCCCAGGCCCAAGGAAAGCCCCCAGACCCAAATGGAGAGGGGCTGCTTGGGTGCCCCCTGGGTGCCCTTCAGGCCAGCTATTTTATTGGGTCCTGGCTCCTTCGGTTTGGGAGCTGTTGCTGCAGTTGGGCATGTTGGCCGGAGAGTGCTTCTCGGGCCGCGAACTGCAACCTTGCATGTACCTCTCAGGTATACATGCCCAACGAAAGCCCCCAGACGCAAATGGAGAGGGGCTGTTTGGGGGCCCCCTGGGGACGCTTCAGGCCAGCTATGTCTTTGGGTCCTGGCTCCTTCGGTTTGGGAGCTGTTGCTGGACGTTGGGCATGTTGGCCGGAGAGTGCTTCTCGGGCCTCGAACTGCAACCTTGCAGGTAGCTCCCTGTTTCCCGGCCCAACGAAAGCCCCCAGACCCAAATTGAGAGGGGCTGCTTGGGGGTCCCTTGGGGCCCCTTCAGGCCAGCTAGGTCTTTGGGTCCTGGCTCCTTCGGTTTGGGAGCTGTTGCTGCAGTTGTGCATGTTGGCCGGAGAGTGCTTCTCGGTACGTGAACTGCAACCTTGCAGGCACTTCCCAGGTTCCCGGCCCAACAAAAGCCCCCAGACCAAAATTGAGAGGGGCTGCTTGCGGGCCCCCGGGGCCCCTTCAGGCCAGCTAGGTCTTTGGGTCCTGGCTCCTTCGGTTTGGGAGCTGTTGCTGGACGTTGGGCATGTTGGCCCGAGAGTGCTTTTCGGGCCGCGAACTGCAACCTTGCAGGTACCTCCCATGTCCCAGGCCCAACGAAAGCCCCCAGACACAAATGGAGAGGGGCTGCTTGGGGGCCCCCTGGGGGCCCTTCAGGCCAGCTAGGTCTTTGGGTCCTGGCTCCTTCGGTTTGGGAGCTGTTGCTGGACGTTGGGCATGTTGGCCGGAGAGTGCCTCTTGGGCCGCGAACTGCAACCTTGCAGGTACCTCCCAGGTTCCATGCCCAACTAAAGTCCCCAGACCCAAATGGAGAGGAGCTGCTTGGGGGCCCCCTGGGGAGCCTTCAGGCCAGCTAGGTCTTTGGGTCCTGGCTCCTTCGGTTTGGGAGCTGTTGCTGCAGTTGGGCATGTTGGCCGGAGAGTGCTTCTCGGGCCGCGAACTTCAACCTTGCAGGCACTTCCCACGTTCCCGGCCCAACGAAAGCCCCCAGACCCAAATGGAGAGGGGCTGCTTGGGGGCCCCCTGGGGCCCCTTCAGGCCAGCTATTTCTTTGGGTCCTGGCTCCTTCGGTTTGGGAGCTGTTGCTGCAGTTGGGCATGTTGGCCGGAGAGTGCTTCTCGGGCCGCGAACTGCAACCTTGCATGTACCTCCCAGATCCCAGGCCCAACGAAAGCCCCCAGACCCAAATGAAGAGGGGCTGCTTGGGGGCCCCTTGGGGCCCCTTAAGGCCAGCTAGGTCTTTGGGTCCTGGCTCCTTCGCTTTGGGAGCTGTTGCTGGACGTTTGGCATGTTGGCCAGAGAGTGCTTCTCGGTACGTGAACTGCAACCTTGCAGGTAGCTCCCAGGTTCCCGGCCCAACGAAAGCCCCCAGACCCAAATTGAGAGGGGCTGCTTGGGGGCCCCTTGCGGCCCCTTCAGGCCAGCTAGGTCTTTGGGTCCTGGTTCCTTCGGTTTGGGAGCTGTTGCTGCAGTTGGGCATGTTGGCCGGAGAGTGCTTCTCGGGCCGCGAACTTCAACCTTTCAGGTACCTCCCATGTCCCAGGCCCAACGAAAGCCCCCAGACCCAAATTGAGAGGGGCTGCTTGGGGGCCCCCAGGGGACACTTCAGGCCAGCTAGGTCTTTGGGTCCTGGCTCCTTCGGTTTGGGAGCTGTTGCTGGACGTTGGGTATGTAGGCCGGAGAGTGCTTCTCGGGCCGCGAACTGCAACCTTGCAGGTACCTCCCAGGTTCCATGCCCAACGAATGCCCCCAGACACAAATGGAGAGGGGCTGTTTGGGGGCCCCCTGGGGGCCCTTCAGGCCAGCTAGGTCTTTGGGTCCTGGCTCCTTCGGTTTGGGAGCTGTTGCTGGACGTTGGGCATGTTGGTCGGAGAGTGCTTTTCGGGCTGCGAACTGCAACCTTGCAGGTACCTCCCAGGTCCCCGGCCCAAGGAAAGCCCCCAGACCCAAATGGAGAGGGGCTGCTTGCGGGCCCCCTGGGGCCCCTTCAGGCCAGCTATTTCTTTGGGTCCTGGCTCCTTCGGTTTGGGAGCTGTTGCTGCAGTTGGGCATGTTGGCCGGAGAGTGCTTCTCGGGCCTCGAACTGCAACCTTGCAGGTACCTGCCAGGTTCCATGCCAAACGAAAGCCGCCAGACCCAAATGGAGAGGGGGTGTTTGGGGGCCCCCTGGGGGCCCTTCAGGCCAGCTAGGTCTTTGGGTCCTGGCTCCTTCGGTTTGGGAGCTGTTGCTGCAGTTGTGCATGTTGGCCGGAGAGTGCTTCTCGGTATGTGAACTGCAACGTTGCAGGAATCTCCCAGGTTCCCGGCCCAACGAAAGCCCCCAGACCCAAATTGAGAGGGGCTGCTTGCGGGCCCCCGGGGACCATCCAGGCCAGCTATTTCTTTGGGTCCTGGCTCCTTCGGTTTGGGAGCTGTTGCTGGACGTTGGGCATGTTGGCCGGAGAGTGCTTCTCGGGCCGCGAACTGCAACCTTGCATGTACCTCTCAGGTATCCATGCCCAACGAAAGCCCCCAGACCCAAATGGAGAGGGGCTGTTTGGGGGCCCCCTGGGGGCCCTTCAGGCCAGCTAGGTCTTTGGGTCCTGGCTCCTTCGGTTTGGGAGCTGTTGCTGCAGTTGGGCATGTTGGCCGGAGAGTGCTTCTCGGGCCGCGAACTGCAACCTTGCAGGCACTTCCCAGGTTCCCGGCCCAACGAAAGCCCCCAGACCAAAATTGAGAGGGGCTGCTTGCGGGCCCCCGGGGACCCTTCAGGCCAGCTAGGTCTTTGGGTCCTGGCTCCTTCGGTTTGGGAGCTGTTGCTGGACGTTGGGCATGTTGGCCGGAGAGTGCTTTTCGGGACGCGAACTGCAACCTTGCAGGTACCTCCCATGTCCCAGGCCCAACGAAAGCCCCCAGACACAAATTGAGAGGGGCTGCTTGGGGGCCCCCTGGGGGCCCTTCAGGCCAGCTAGGTCTTTGGGTCCTGGCTCCTTCGGTTTGGGAGCTGTTGCTGGACGTTGGGCATGTTGGCCGGAGAGTGCTTCTCGGGCCGCGAACTGCAACCTTGCAGGTACCTCCCAGGTTCCATGCCCAACGAAAGTCCCCAGACCCAAATGGAGAGGAGCTGCTTGGGGGCCCCCTGGGGAGCCTTCAGGCCAGCTAGGTCTTTGGGTCCTGGCTCCATCGGTTTGGGAGCTGTTGCTGCAGTTGGGCATGTTGGCCGGAGAGTGCTTCTCGGGCCGCGAACTTCAACCTTGCAGGCACTTCCCACGTTCCCGGCCCAACGAAAGCCCCCAGACCCAAATGGAGAGGGGCTGCTTGGGGGCCCCCTGGTGCCCCTTCAGGCCAGCTATTTCTTTGGGTCCTGGCTCCTTCGGTTTGGGAGCTGTTGCTGCAGTTGGGCATGTTGGCCGGAGAGTGCTTCTCGGGCCGCGAACTGCAACCTTGCAGGTATCTCCCAGGTTCCATGCCCAACGAAAGCCCCCAGACCCAAATGGAGAGGGGCTGCTTGGGGGCCCCTTGGGGCCCCTTAAGGCCAGCTAGGTCTTTGGGTCCTGGCTCCTTCGGTTTGGGAGCTGTTGCTGGACGTTTGGCATGTTGGCCAGAGAGTGCTTCTCGGAACGTGAACTGCAACCTTGCAGGTAGCTCCCAGGTTCCCGGCCCAACGAAAGCCCCCAGACCCAAATTGAGAGGGGCTGCTTGGGGGCCCCTTGCGGCCCCTTCAGGCCAGCTAGGTCTTTGGGTCCTGGTTCCTTCGGTTTGGGAGCTGTTGCTGCAGTTGGGCATGTTGGCCGGAGAGTGCTTCTCGGGCCGCGAACTTCAACCTTTCAGGTACCTTCCAGATCCAAGGCCCAACGAAAGCCCCCAGACCCAAATTGAGAGGGGCTGCTTGGGGGCCCCCAGGGGACACTTCAGGCCAGCTAGGTCTTTGGGTCCTGGCTCCTTCGGTTTGGGAGCTGTTGCTGGACGTTGGGCATGTTGGCCGGAGAGTGCTTCTCGGGCCGCGAACTGCAACCTTGCAGGTACCTCCCAGGTTCCATGCCCAACGAATGCCCCCAGACCCAAATTGAGAGGGGCTGTTTGGGGGCCCCCAGGGGGCCCTTCAGGCCAGCTAGGTCTTTGGGTCCTGGCTCCTTCGCTTTGGGAGCTGTTGCTGGACGTTGGGCATGATGACCGGAGAGTGCTTCTCGGGCTGCGAACTGCAACCTTGCAGGTACCTCCCATGTCCCAGGCCCAACGAAAGCCCCCAGACCCAAATTGAGAGGGCCTGCTTGGGGGCCCCCTGGGGGCCCTTCAGGCCAGCTAGGTCTTTGGGTCCTGGCTCCTTCGCTTTGGGAGCTGTTGCTGGACGTTGGGCATGTTTGCCGGAGAGTGCTTCTCGGGCTGCGAACTGCAACCTTGCAGGTACATCCCATGTCCCAGGCCCAACGAAAGCCCCCAGACCCAAATGGAGAGGGGCTGCTTGGGTGCCCCCTGGGTGCCCTTCAGGCCAGCTATTTTATTGGGTCCTGGCTCCTTCGGTTTGGGAGCTGTTGCTGCAGTTGGGCATGTTGGCCGGAGAGTGCTTCTCGGGCCGCGAACTGCAACCTTGCATGTACCTCTCAGGTATACATGCCCAACGAAAGCCCCCAGACGCAAATGGAGAGGGGCTGTTTGGGGGCCCCCTGGGGACGCTTCAGGCCAGCTATGTCTTTGGGTCCTGGCTCCTTCGGTTTGGGAGCTGTTGCTGGACGTTGGGCATGTTGGCCGGAGAGTGCTTCTCGGGCCTCGAACTGCAACCTTGCAGGTAGCTCCCTGTTTCCCGGCCCAACGAAAGCCCCCAGACCCAAATTGAGAGGGGCTGCTTGGGGGTCCCTTGGGGCCCCTTCAGGCCAGCTAGGTCTTTGGGTCCTGGCTCCTTCGGTTTGGGAGCTGTTGCTGCAGTTGTGCATGTTGGCCGGAGAGTGCTTCTCGGTACGTGAACTGCAACCTTGCAGGCACTTCCCAGGTTCCCGGCCCAACAAAAGCCCCCAGACCAAAATTGAGAGGGGCTGCTTGCGGGCCCCCGGGGCCCCTTCAGGCCAGCTAGGTCTTTGGGTCCTGGCTCCTTCGGTTTGGGAGCTGTTGCTGGACGTTGGGCATGTTGGCCGGAGAGTGCTTTTCGGGCCGCGAACTGCAACCTTGCAGGTACCTCCCATGTCCCAGGCCCAACGAAAGCCCCCAGACCCAAATGGAGAGGGGCTGCTTGGGGGCCCCTTGGGGCCCCTTAAGGCCAGCTAGGTCTTTGGGTCCTGGCTCCTTCGCTTTGGGAGCTGTTGCTGGACGTTTGGCATGTTGGCCAGAGAGTGCTTCTCGGTACGTGAACTGCAACCTTGCAGGTAGCTCCCAGGTTCCCGGCCCAACGAAAGCCCCCAGACCCAAATTGAGAGGGGCTGCTTGGGGGCCCCTTGCGGCCCCTTCAGGCCAGCTAGGTCTTTGGGTCCTGGTTCCTTCGGTTTGGGAGCTGTTGCTGCAGTTGGGCATGTTGGCCGGAGAGTGCTTCTCGGGCCGCGAACTTCAACCTTTCAGGTACCTCCCATGTCCCAGGCCCAACGAAAGCCCCCAGACCCAAATTGAGAGGGGCTGCTTGGGGGCCCCCAGGGGACACTTCAGGCCAGCTAGGTCTTTGGGTCCTGGCTCCTTCGGTTTGGGAGCTGTTGCTGGACGTTGGGCATGTAGGCCGGAGAGTGCTTCTCGGGCCGCGAACTGCAACCTTGCAGGTACCTCCCAGGTTCCATGCCCAACGAATGCCCCCAGACACAAATGGAGAGGGGCTGTTTGGGGGCCCCCTGGGGGCCCTTCAGGCCAGCTAGGTCTTTGGGTCCTGGCTCCTTCGGTTTGGGAGCTGTTGCTGGACGTTGGGCATGTTGGTCGGAGAGTGCTTTTCGGGCTGCGAACTGCAACCTTGCAGGTACCTCCCAGGTCCCCGGCCCAAGGAAAGCCCCCAGACCCAAATGGAGAGGGGCTGCTTGGGTGCCCCCTGGGGGCCCTTCAGGCCAGCTAGGTCTTTGGGTCCTGGCTCCTTCGCTTTGGGAGCTGTTGCTGCAGTTGGGCATGTTGGCCAGAGAGTGCTTCTCGGGCCGCGAACTGCAACCTTGCAGGTAGCTCCCAGGTTCCATGCCCAACGAAAGCCCCCAGACCCAAATTGAGAGGGGCTGTTTGGGGGCCCCCTGGGGACTCTTCCGGCCAGCTAGGTCTTTGGGTCCTGGCTCCTTCGGTTTGGGAGCTGTTGCTGGACGTTGGGCATGTTGACCGGAGAGTGCTTCTCGGGCTGCGAACTGCAACCTTGCAGGTACCTCCCATGTCCCCGGCCCAACGAAAGCCCCCAGACCCAAATGGAGAGGGGCTGCTTGGGGGCCCCCTGGGGGCCCTTCAGGCCAGCTAGGTCTTTGGGTCCTGGCTCCTTCGCTTTGGGAGCTGTTGCTGGACGTTGGGCATGTTTGCCGGAGAGTGCTTCTCGGGCTGCGAACTGCAACCTTGCAGGTACATCCCATGTCCCAGGCCCAACGAAAGCCCCCAGACCCAAATTGAGAGGGGCTGCTTGCGGGCCCCCGGGGACCCTTCAGGCCAGCTAGGTCTTTGGGTCCTGGCTCCTTCGGTTTGGGAGCTGTTGCTGGACGTTGGGCATGTTGGCCGGAGAATGCTTCTCGGGCCGCGAACTGCAACCTTTCAGGTACCTCCCAGGTCCCAGGCCCAACGAAAGCCCCCAGACCCAAATTGAGAGGGGCTGTTTGGGGGCCCCCTGGGGACTCTTCAGGCCAGCTAGGTCTTTGGGTCCTGGCTCCTTCGCTTTGGGAGCTGTTGCTGGACGTTGGGCATGTTGGCCGGAGAGTGCTTCTCGGGCTGCGAACTGCAACCTTGCAGGTACCTCTCATGTACCAAGCCCAACGAAAGCCCCCAGACCCAAATAGAAAGGGGCTGCTTGGGGGCCCCCTGGGGACTCTTCAGGCCAGCTAGGTCTTTGGGTCCTGGCTCCTTCGCTTTGGGAGCTGTTGCTGGACGTTGGGCATGTTGACCGGAGAGTGCTTCTCGGGCTGCGAACTGCAACCTTGCAGGTACCTCCCATGTCCCCGGCCCAACGAAAGCCCCCAGACCCAAATGGAGAGGGGCTGCTTGGGGGCCCCCTGGGGGCCCTTCAGGCCAGCTAGGTCTTTGGGTCCTGGCTCCTTCGGTTTGGGAGCTGTTGCTGCAGTTGGGCATGTTGGCCGGAGAGTGCTTCTCGGGCCGCGAACTGCAAACTTGCAGGTAGCTCCCAGGTTCCCGGCCCAACGAAAGCCCCCAGACCCAAATGGAGAGGGGCTGCTTGGGGGCCCCCTGGGGGCCCTTCAGGCCAGCTAGGTCTTTGGGTCCTGGCTCCTTCGCTTTGGGAGCTGTTGCTGGACGTTGGGCATGTTTGCCGGAGAGTGCTTCTCCGGCTGCGAACTGCAACCTTGCAGGTACATCCCATGTCCCAGGCCCAACGAAAGCCCCCAGACCCAAATTGAGAGGGGCTGCTTGCGGGCCCCCGGGGACCCTTCAGGCCAGCTAGGTCTTTGGGTCCTGGCTCCTTCGGTTTGGGAGCTGTTGCTGGACGTTGGGCATGTTGGCCGGAGAATGCTTCTCGGGCCGCGAACTGCAACCTTTCAGGTACCTCCCAGGTCCCAGGCCCAACGAAAGCCCCCAGACCCAAATTGAGAGGGGCTGTTTGGGGGCCCCCTGGGGACTCTTCAGGCCAGCTAGGTCTTTGGGTCCTGGCTCCTTCGCTTTGGGAGCTGTTGCTGGACGTTGGGCATGTTGGCCGGAGAGTTCTTCTCGGGCTGCGAACTGCAACCTTGCAGGTACCTCTCATGTACCAAGCCCAACGAAAGCCCCCAGACCCAAATTGAAACGGGCTGCTTGGGGGCCCCCTGGGGACTCTTCAGGCCAGCTAGGTCTTTGGGTCCTGGCTCCTTCGCTTTGGGAGCTGTTGCTGGACGTTGGGCATGTTGACCGGAGAGTGCTTCTCGGGCTGCGAACTGCAACCTTGCAGGTACCTCCCATGTCCCCGGCCCAACGAAAGCCCCCAGACCCAAATGGAGAGGGGCTGCTTGGGGGCCCCCTGGGGGCCCTTCAGGCCAGCTAGGTCTTTGGGTCCTGGCTCCTTCGGTTTGGGAGCTGTTGCTGCAGTTGGGCATGTTGGCCGGAGAGTGCTTCTCGGGCCGCGAACTGCAAACTTGCAGGTAGCTCCCAGGTTCCCGGCCCAACGAAAGCCCCCAGACCCAAATGGAGAGGGGCTGCTTGGGGGCCCCTGGGGCCCCTTCAGGCCAGCTAGGTCTTTGGGTCCTGGCTCCTTCGGTTTGGGAGCTGTTGCTGGACGTTGGGCATGTTGGCCGGAGAGCGCTTCTCGGGCCGCGAACTGCAACCTTGCAGGTAGCTCCCAGGTTCCCGGCTCAAGGAAAGCCCCCAGACCCAAATGGAGAGGGGCTGTTTGGGGGCCCCCTGGGGACGCTTCAGGCCAGCTATGTCTTTGGGTCCTGGCTCCTTCGGTTTGGGAGCTGTTGCTGGACGTTGGGCATGTTGGCCGGAGAGTGCTTCTCGGGCTGCGAACTGCAACCTTGCAGGTACCTCCCATGTCCCCGGCCCAACGAAAGCCCCCAGACCCAAATGGAGAGGGGCTGCTTGGGGGCCCCCTGGGGGCCCTTCAGGCCAGCTAGGTCTTTGGGTCCTGGCTCCTTCGGTTTGGGAGCTGTTGCTGCAGTTGGGCATGTTGGCCGGAGAGTGCTTCTCGGGCCGCGAACTGCAAACTTGCAGGTAGCTCCCAGGTTCCCGGCCCAACGAAAGCCCCCAGACCCAAATGGAGAGGGGCTGCTTGGGGGCCCCTGGGGCCCCTTCAGGCCAGCTAGGTCTTTGGGTCCTGGCTCCTTCGGTTTGGGAGCTGTTGCTGGACGTTGGGCATGTTGACCGGAAAGTGCTTCTAGGTACGTGAACTGCAACCTTGCAGGTAGCTCCCAGGTTCCCGGCCCAAGGAAAGCCCCCAGACCCAAATTGAGAGGGGGTGTTTGGGGGCCCCCTGGGGACGCTTCAGGCCAGCTATGTCTTTGGGTCCTGGCTCCTTCGGTTTGGGAGCTGTTGCTGGACGTTGGGCATGTTGGCCGGAGAGTGCTTCTCGGGCAGCGAACTGCAACCTTGCAGGCACCTCCCAGGTTCCCGGCCCAACGAAAGCCCCCAGACCCAAATGGAGAGGGGCTGCTTGCGGGCCCCCTGGGGCCCCTTCAGGCCAGCTATTTATTTAGGTCCTGGCTCCTTCGCTTTGGGAGCTGTTGCTGCAGTTGTGCTTGTTGGCCGGAGAGTGCTTCTCAAGCCGCGAACTGCAACCTTGCAGGTACCTCCCAGATCCCAGGCCCAACGAAAGCCCCCAGACCCAAATGGAGAGGGGCTGCTTGGGGGCCCCTTGGGGCCCCTTAAGGCCAGCTAGGTCTTTGGGTCCTGGCTCCTTCGCTTTGGGAGCTGTTGCTGGACGTTTGGCATGTTGGCCAGAGAGTGCTTCTCGGTACGTGAACTGCAACCTTGCAGGTAGCTCCCAGGTTCCCGGCCCAACGAAAGCCCCCAGACCCAAATTGAGAGGGGCTGCTTTGGGGCCCCTTGCGGCCCCTTCAGGCCAGCTAGGTCTTTGGGTCCTGGTTCCTTCGGTTTGGGAGCTGTTGCTGCAGTTGGGCATGTTGGCCGGAGAGTGCTTTTCGGGCCGCGAACTGCAACCTTGCAGGTACCTCCCAGGTCCCCGGCCCAAGGAAAGCCCCCAGACCCAAATGGAGAGGGGCTGCTTGGGTGCCCCCTGGGGGCCCTTCAGGCCAGCTAGGTCTTTGGGTCCTGGCTCCTTCGGTTTGGGAGCTGTTGCTGCAGTTGGGCATGTTGGCCGGAGAGTGCTTCTCGGGCCGCGAACTGCAACCTTGCAGGTACCTCCCAGGTTCCATGCCCAACGAAAGCCCCCAGACGCAAATTGAGAGGGGCTGTTTGGGGGCCCCCTGGGGACTCTTCAGGCCAGCTAGGTCTTTGGGTCCTGGCTCCTTCGGTTTGGGAGCTGTTGCTGGACGTTGGGCATGTTGGCCGGAGAGTGCTTCTCGGGCTGCGAACTGCAACCTTGCAGGCACCTCCCAGGTTCCCGGGCCAACGAAAGCCCCAGACCAAAATTGAGAGGGGCTGCTTGCGGGCACCCAGGTTGCAGTTCGCGGCCCGAGAAGCACTCTCCGGCCAACATGCCCAACTGCAGCAACAGCTCCCAAACCGAAGGAGCCAGGACCCAAAGACCTAGCTGGCCTGAAGGGGCCGCAAGGGGCCCCCAAGCAGCCCCTCTCAATTTGGGTCTGGGGGCTTTCTTTGGGCCGGGGACCTGGGAGGTACCTGCAAGGTTGCAGTTCGCATCCCGAGAAGCACTCTCCGGCCAACATGCCCAACTGCAGCAACAGCTCCCAAACCGAAGGAGCCAGGACCCAAAGACCTAGCTGGCCTGAAGAGTCCCCAGGGGGCCCCCAAACAGCCCCTCTCAATTTGGGTCTGGGGGCTTTCGTTGGGCATGGAACCTGGGATGTACCTGCAAGGTTGCAGTTCGCGGCCCGAGAAGCACTCTCCGGCCAACATGCCCAACGTCCAGCAACAGCTCCCAAACCGAAGGAGCCAGGACGCAAAGACCTAGCTGGCCTGAAGGGCCCCCTGGGGGCCCCCAAGCAGCCCCTCTCAATTTGGGTCTGGGGGCTTTCGTTGTGTCGGGGATCTGGAAGGTACCTGAAAGGTTGCAGTTCGCGGCCCGAGAAGCACTCTCCGGCCAACATGCCCAACTGCAGCAACAGCTCCCAAACCGAAGGAGCCAGGACCCAAAGACCTAGCTGGCCTGAAGGGGCCGCAAGGGGCCCCCAAGCAGCCCCTCTCAATTTGGGTCTGGGGGCTTTCCTTGGGCCGGGAACCTGGGAGCTACTTGCAAGGTTGCAGTTCACGTACCGAGAAGCACTCTCCGGCCAACATGCCCAACGTCCAGCAACAGCTCCCAAACCCAAGGAGCCAGGACCCAAAGACCTAGCTGGCCTGAAGGGGCCCCAGGGGGCCCCCAAGCAGCCCCTCTGCATTTGGGTCTGGGGGCTTTCCTTGGGCATGGAACCTGGGAGCTACCTGCAAGGTTGCAGTTCGCGGCCCGAGAAGCACTCTCCGGCCAACATGCCCAACTGCAGCAACAGCTCCCAAACCGAAGGAGCCAGGACCCAAAGACCTAGCTGGCCTGAAGGGCCCCCAGGGGGCCCCCAAACAGCCCCTCTCCATTTGGGTCTGGGGGCTTTCGTTGGGCCTGGGACCTGGGAGGTACCTGCAAGGTTGCAGTTCGCGGCCCGAGAAGCACTCTCTGGCCAACATGCCCAACTGCAGCAACAGCTCCCAAACCGAAGGAACCAGGACCCAAAGACCTAGCTGGCCTGAAGTGTCCCCAGGGGGCCCCCAAACAGCCCCTCTCAATTTGGGTCTGGGGGCTTTCGATTGGCATAGAACCTGGGAGCTACCTGCAAGGTTGCAGTTCGCGGCCCGAGAAGCACTCTCCGGCCAACATGCCCAACTGCAGCAACAGCTCCCAAACCGAAGGAGCCAGGACCCAAAGACCTAGCTGGCCTGAAGAGTCCCCAGGGGGCACCCAAGCAGCCCCTCTCCATTTGGGTCTGGGGGCTTTACTTGGGCCGGGGACCTGGGAGGTACCTGCAAGGTTGCAGTTCGCAGCCCGAGAAGCACTCTCCGGCCAACATGCCCAACGTCCAGCAACAGCTCCCAAACCGAAGGAGCCAGGACCCAAAGACCTAGCTGGCCTGAAGGGCCCCCTGGGGGCCCCCAAGCAGCCCCTCTCTATTTGGGTCTGGGGGCTTTCGTTGGGCATGGAACCTGGGAGGTACCTGCAAGGTTGCAGTTCGCGGCCCGAGAAGCACTCTCCGGCCAACATGCCCAACTGCAGCAACAGCTCCCAAACCGAAGGAGCCAGGACCCAAAGACCTAGCTGGCCTGAAGGGGCCGCAAGGTGCCCCCAAGCAGCCCCTCTCAATTTGGGTCTGGGGGCTTTCCTTGGGCCGGGAACCTGGGAGGTACCTGCAAGGTTGCAGTTCACGTACCGAGAAGCACTCTCTGGCCAACATGCCCAACGTCCAGCAACAGCTCCCAAACCGAAGGAGCCAGGACCCAAAGACCTAGCTGGCCTGAAGAGTCCCCAGGGGGCCCCCAAACAGCCCCTCTCAATTTGGGTCTGGGGGCTTTCGTTGGGTCGGGGATCTGGAAGGTACCTGAAAGGTTGCAGTTCGAGGCCCGAGAAGCACTCTCCGGCCAACATGCCCAACTGCAGCAACAGCTCCCAAACCGAAGGAGCCAGGACCCAAAGACCTAGCTGGCCTGAAGGGCCCCCAGGGGGCCCCCAAGCAGCCCCTCTCAATTTGGGTCTGGGGGCTTTCCTTGGGCCGGGGACCTGGGAGGTACCTGCAAGGTTGCAGTTCGCAGCCCGAGAAGCACTCTCCGGCCAACATGTCCAACTGCAGCAACAGCTCCCAAACCGAAGGAGCCAGGACCCAAAGACCTAGCTGGCCTGAAGAGTCCCCAGGGGGCCCCCAAACAGCCCCTCTCAATTTGGGTCTGGGGGCTTTCGTTGGGCCGGGAACCTGGGAGCTACCTGCAAGTTTGCAGTTCGCGTCCCGAGAAGCACTCTCCGGACAACATGCCCAACTGCAGCAACAGCTCCCAAACCGAAGGAGCCAGGACCCAAAGACCTAGCTGGCCTTAAGGGCCCCCAAGGGCCCTCCAAGCAGCCCCTCTCAATTTGGGTCTGGGGGCTTTCGTTGGGCCGGGGATCTGGAAAGTACCCGAAAGGTTGAAGTTCGCGGCCCGAGAAACACTCTCCGGCCAACATGCCCAACTGCAGCAACAGCTCCCAAACCGAAGGAGCCAGGACCCAAAGACCTAGCTGGCCTGAAGGGGCCGCAAGGGGCCCCCAAGCAGCCCCTCTCCATTTGGTTCTGGGGGCTGTCGTTGGGCATGGAACCTGGGAGGTACCTGCAAGGTTGCAGTTCGAGGCCCGAGAAGCACTCTCCGGACAACATGCCGAACTGCAGCAACAGCTCCCAAACCGAAGGAGCCAGGACCCAAAGACCTAGCTGGCCTGAAGGGGCTCCAGGGGGCCCCCAAGCAGCCCCTCTCAATTTGGGTCTGGGGGCTTTCGTTGGGCCGGGAACCTGGGAGGTACCTGCAAGGTTGCAGTTCGCGGCCCGAGAAGCACTCTCCGGCCATCATGCCCAACGTCCAGCAACAGCTCCCAAAGCGAAGGAGCCAGGACCCAAAGACCTAGCTGGCCTGAAGTGTCCCAAGGGGGCCCCCAAACAGCCCCGCTCAATTTGGGTCTGGGGGCTTTCGTTGGGCATGGAACCTGGGAGGTACCTGCAAGGTTGCAGTTCGCGGCCCGAGAAGCACTCTCCGGCCAACATGCCCAACGTCCAGCAACAGCTCCCAAACCGAAGGAGCCAGGACCCAAAGACCTAGCTGGCCTGAAGGGCCCCCAGGGGGCCCCCAAGCAGCCCCTCTCCATTTGGGTCTGGGGGCTTTCGTTGGGTCGGGGATCTGGAAGGTACCTGCAAGGTTGCAGTTCGCGGCCCGAGAAGCACTCTCCGGCCAACATGCCCAACTGCAGCAACAGCTCCCAAACCGAAGGAGCCAGGACCCAAAGACCTAGCTGGCCTGAAGGGGCTGCAAGGGGCCCCCAAGCAGCCCCTCTCAATTTGGGTCTGGGGTCTTTCGTTGGGCATGGAACCTGGGAGGTACCTGCAAGGTTGCAGTTCGCGGCCCGAGAAGCACTCTCCGGACAACATGCCCAACTGCAGCAACAGCTCCCAAACCGAAGGAGCCAGGACCCAAAGACCTAGCTGGCC
The DNA here is from genome assembly GCF_964237585.1 of Gallinula chloropus. Lineage (NCBI taxonomy): Eukaryota > Metazoa > Chordata > Aves > Gruiformes > Rallidae > Gallinula > Gallinula chloropus. The sequence continues at coordinate 25,225 of NW_028168467.1, forward strand.
TGAAGGGGCCCCAGGGGGCCCCCAAACAGCCCCTCTCAATTTGGGTCTGGGGGCTTTCGTTGGGCATGGAACCTGGGAGGTACCTGCAAGGTTGCAGTTCGCGGCCCGAGAAGCACTCTCCGGCCAACATGCCCAACTGCAGCAACAGCTCCCAAACCGAAGGAGCCAGGACCCAAAGACCTAGCTGGCCTGAAGGGGTCCCAAGGGGCCCCCAAGCAGCCCCTCTCCATTTGGGTCTGGGGGCTTTCGTTGGGCCGGGAATCTGGAAGGTACCTGAAAGGCTGAATTTCGCAGCCTGAGAAGCACTCTCCGGCCAACATGCCCAACTGCAGCAACAGCTCCCAAACCGAAGGAGCCAGGACCCAAAGACCTAGCTGGCCTGAAGGGGCCGCAAGGGGCCCCCAAGCAGCCCCTCTCAATTTGGGTCTGGGGGCTTTCGTTGGGCCGGGAACCTGGGAGCTACCTGCAAGTTTGCAGTTCACGTACCGAGAAGCACTCTCTGGCCAACATGCCCAACGTCCAGCAACAGCTCCCAAAGCGAAGGAGCCAGGACCCAAAGACCTAGCTGGCCTGAAGGGGCCCCAAGGGGCCCCCAAGCAGCTCCTCTCCATTTGGGTCTGGGGACTTTCCTTGGGCATGGAACCTGGGAGCTACCTGCAAGGTTGCAGTTCGCGGCCCGAGAAGCACTCTCCGGCCAACATGCCCAACTGCAGCAACAGCTCCCAAACCGAAGGAGCCAGGACCCAAAGACCTAGCTGGCCTGAAGGGCCCCCAGGGGGCCCCCAAACAGCCCCTCTCAATTTGGGTGTGGGGGCTTTAGTTGGGCCTGGGACATGGGAGGTACCTGCAAGGTTGCAGTTCGCATCCCGAGAAGCACTCTCCGGCCAACATGCCCAACTGCAGCAACAGCTCCCAAACCGAAGGAACCAGGACCCAAAGACCTAGCTGGCCTGAAGGGCCCCCAGGGGGCACCCAAGCAGCCCCTCTCCATTTGGGTCTGGGGGCTTTCGTTCGGCCGGGGACCTGGGAGGTACCTGCAAGGTTGCAGTTCGCGGCCCGAGAAGCACTTTCCGGCCTACATGCCCAACTGCAGCAACAGCTCCCAAACCGAAGGAGCCAGGACCCAAAGACATAGCTGGCCTGAAGGGGACCCAAGGGGCCCCCAAGCAGCCCCTCTCCATTTGGGTCTGGGGGCTTTCGTTGGGCCTGGGACCTGTGAGGGACCTGCAAGGTTGCAGTTCGCATCCCGAGAAGCACTCTCCGGCCAACATGCCCAACTGCAGCAACAGCTCCCAAACCGAAGGAGCCAGGACCCAAAGACCTAGCTGGCCTGAAGTGTCCCCAGGGGGCCCCCAAACAGCCCCTCTCCATTTGCGTCTGGGGGCTTTCGTTGGGCATGGAACCTGGGAGGTACCTGCAAGGTTGCAGTTCGCGGCCCGAGAAGCACTCTCCGGCCAACATGCCCAACGTCCAGCAACAGCTCCCAAACCGAAGGAGCCAGGACCCAAAGACCTAGCTGGCCTGAAGGGCCCCCTGAGGGCCCCCAAGCAGCCCCTCTCCATTTGGGTCTGGGGGCTTTCGTTGGGCCGGGGATCTGGACGGTACCTGAAAGGTTGTAGTTCGCGGCCCGAGAAGCACTCTCCGGCCAACATGCCCAACTGCAGCAACAGCTCCCAAACCGAAGGAGCCAGGACCCAAAGACCTAGCTGGCCTGAAGGGGCCGCAAGGTGCCCCCAAGCAGCCCCTCTCAATTTGGGTCTGGGGGCTTTCGTTGGGCCGGGAACCTGAGAGCTACCTGCAAGGTTGCAGTTCACGTACCGAGAAGCACTCTCTGGCCAACATGCCCAACGTCCAGCAACAGCTCCCAAACCGAAGGAGCCAGGACCCAAAGACCTAGCTGGCCTGAAGGACCCCCAAGGGCCCTCCAAGCAGCCCCTCTCAATTTGGGTCTGGGGGCTTTCGTTGGGCCGGGAACCTGGGAGGTACCTGCAAGGTTGCAGTTCACGGCCCGAGAAGCACTCTCCGGCCAACATGCCCAACGTCCAGCAACAGCTCCCAAACCGAAGGAGCCAGGACCCAAAGACCTAGCTGGCCTGAAGGGGCCCCAGGGGGCCCCCAAGCAGCCCCTCTCCATTTGGGTCTGGGGGCTTTCATTGGGCCGGGAACCTGGGAGGTACCTGCAAGGTTGCAGTTCGCAGCCCGAGAAGCACTCTCCGGCCAACATGCCCAACTGCAGCAACAGCTCCCAAACCGAAGGAGCCAGGACCCAAAGACATAGCTGGCCTGAAGGGCCCCCAGGGGGCCCCCAAGCAGCCCCTCTCCATTTGGGTCTGGGGGCTTTCGTTGGGCCGGGGACCTGGGAGGTACCTGCAATGTTGCAGTTCACGTACCGAGAAGCACTCTCCGGCCAACATGCCAAACGTCCAGCAACAGCTCCCAAACCGAAGGAGCCAGGACCCAAAGACCTAGCTGGCCTGAAGGGGCCCCAGGGGGCCCCCAAACAGCCCCTCTCCATTTGGGTCTGGGGGCTTTCGTTGGGCCGGGAACCTGGGAGCTACCTGCAAGGTTGCAGTTCGCGGCCCGAGAAGCACTCTCCGGCCAACATGCCCATCTGCAGCAACAGCTCCCAAACCGAAGGAGCCAGGACCCAAAGACCTAGCTGGCCTGAAGAGTCCCCAGGGGGCCCCCAAGCAGCCCCTCTCAATTTGGATCTGGGGGTTTTCGTTGGGCCTGGGACCTGGGAGGTACCTGCAAGGTTGCAGTTCGCGGCCTGAGAAGCACTCTCCGGTCCACATGCCCAACGTCCAGCAACAGCTCCCAAAGCGAAGGAGCCAGGACCCAAAGACCTAGCTGGCCTGAAGGGCCCCCAGGGGGCCCCCAAGCAGCCCCTCTCCATTTGGGTCTGGGGGCTTTCGTTGGGCCTGGGACCTGGGAGGTACCTGCAAGGTTGCAGTTCGCAGCCTGAGAAGCACTCTCCGGCCATCATGCCCAACGTCCAGCAACAGCTCCCAAACCGAAGGAGCCAGGACCCAAAGACCTAGCTGGCCTGAAGGGGCCCCAGGGGGCCCCCAAAAAGCCCCTCTCCATTTGGGTCTGGGGGCTTTCGTTGGGCATGGAACCTGGGAGGTACCTGCAAGGTTGCAGTTCGCGGCCCGAGAAGCACTCTCCGGCCAACATGCCCATCTGCAGCAACAGCTCCCAAACCGAAGGAGTCAGGACCTAAAGACCTAGCTGGCCTGGAGTGTCCCCAGGGGGCCGCAAGCAGCCCCTCTCAATTTTGGTCTGGGGGCTTTCGTTGGGCCGGGAACCAGGGAGGTGCCTGCAAGGTTCCAGTTCGCAGCCCGAGAAGCACTCTACGGCCATCATGCCCAACGTCCAGCAACAGCTCCCAAACCCAAGGAGCCAGGACCCAAAGACCTAGCTGGCCTGAAGAGTCCCCAGGGGGCCCCCAAACAGCCCCTCTCCATTTGGGTCTGGGATCTTTCGTTGGGCCGGGAACCTGGGAGATACCTGCAAGGTTGCAGTTCGCAGCCGGAGAAGCACTCTCCGGCCAACATGCCCAACGTCCAGCAACAGCTCCCAAACCGAAGGAGCCAGGACCCAAAGACCTAGCTGGCCTGAAGGGGCCCCAGGGGGCCCCCAAGCAGCCCCTCTCCATTTGGGTCTGGGGGCTTTCATTGGGCCGGGAACCTGGGAGGTACCTGCAAGGTTGCAGTTCGCAGCCCGAGAAGCACTCTCCGGCCAACATGCCCAACTGCAGCAACAGCTCCCAAACCGAAGGAGTCAGGACCTAAAGACCTAGCTGGCCTGGAGTGTCCCCAGGGGGCCCCCAAGCAGCCCCTCTCCATTTGGGTGTGGGGGCTTTCGTTGGGCCGGGGACCTGGGAGGTACCTGCAAGGTTGCAGTTCGCAGCCCGAGAAGCACTCTCCGGCCAACATGCCCAACGTCCAGCAACAGCTCCCAAACCGAAGGAGCCAGGACCCAAAGACCTAGCTGGCCTGAAGGGGCCCCAGGGGGCCCCCAAACAGCCCCTCTCCATTTGGGTCTGGGGGCTTTCGTTGGGCCGGGAACCTGGGAGATACCTGCAAGTTTGCAGTTCGAGGCCCGAGAAGCACTCTCCGGCCAACATGCCCAACGTCCAGCAACAGCTCCCAAACCGAAGGAGCCAGGACCCAAAGACCTAGCTGGCCTGAAGGGCCCCCAGGAGGCCCCTTAGCAGCCCCTCTCAATTTGGGTCTGGGGGCTTTCGTTGGGCCTGGGACATGGGAGGTACCTGCAAGGTTGCAGTTCGCAGCCCGAGAAGCACTCTCCGGCCAGCATGCCCAACTGCAGCAACAGCTCCCAAACCGAAGGAGTCAGGACCCAAAGACCTAGCTGGCCTGGAGAGTCCCCAGGGGGCACGCAAGCAGCCCCTCTCAATTTGGGTCTGGGGGCTTTCGTTGGGCCGGGAACCTGGGAGGTACCTGCAAGGTTGCAGTTCGCAGCCTGAGAAGCACTCTCCGGCCAACATGCCCAACGTCCAGCAACAGCTCCCAAACCGAAGGAGCCAGGACCCAAAGACCTAGCTGGCCTGAAGGGCCCCCAGGGGGCCCCCAAACAGCCCCTCTCAATTTGGGTGTGGGGGCTTTCGTTGGGCATGGAAACTGGGAGGTACCTGCAAGGTTGCAGTTCGCAGCCCGAGAAGCACTCTCCGGCCAACATGCCCAACTGCAGCAACAGCTCCCAAACCGAAGGAGCCAGGACCCAAAGACATAGCTGGCCTGAAGGGCCCCCAGGGGGCCCCCAAACAGCCCCTCTCCATTTGGGTCTGGGGGCTTTCGTTTGGCCGGGGACCTGGGAGGTACCTGCAAGGTTGCAGTTCGCGGCCCGAGAAGCACTCTCCGGCCAACATGCCCAACGTCCAGCAACAGCTCCCAAACCGAAGGAGCCAGGACCCAAAGACCTAGCTGGCCTGGAGTGTCCCCAGGGTGCCCGCATGCAGCCCCTCTCAATTTTGGTCTGGGGGCTTTCGTTGGGCCGGGAACCTGGGAGGTGCCTGCAAGGTTGCAGTTCGCGGCCCGAGAAGCACTCTCCGGCCAACATGCCCAACGTCCAGCAACAGCTCCCAAACCCAAGGAGCCAGGACCCAAAGACCTAGCTGGCCTGAAGAGTCCCCAGGGGGCCCCCAAACAGCCCCTCTCAATTTGGGTCTGGGGGCTTTCGTTGGGCATGGAACATGGGAGGTACCTGCAAGGTTGCAGTTCACGGCCGGAGAAGCACTCTCCGGCCAACATGCCCAACGTCCAGCAACAGCTCCCAAACCGAAGGAGCCAGGACCCAAAGACCTAGCTGGCCTGAAGGGGCCTCCAGGGGGCCCCCAAGCAGCCCCTCTCCATTTGGGTCTGGGGGCTTTCGTTGGGCCGGGAACCTGGGAGCTACCTGCAAGGTTGCAGTTCGAGGCCCGAGAAGCACTCTCCGGCCAACATGCCCAACGTCCAGCAACAGCTCCCAAACCGAAGGAGCCAGGACCCAAAGACCTAGCTGGCCTGAAGAGTCCCCAGGGGGCCCCCAAACAGCCCCTCTCAATTTGGGTCTGGGGGCTTTCGTTGGGCCTGGGACATGGGAGGTACCTGCAAGGTTGCAGTTCGCAGCCCGAGAAGCACTCTCCGGCCAACATGCCCAACTGCAGCAACAGCTCCCAAACCGAAGGAGTCAGGACCCAAAGACCTAGCTGGCCTGGAGTGTCCCCAGGGGGCTCGCAAGCAGCCCCTCTCAATTTGGGTCTGGGGGCTTTCGTTGGGCATGGAACCTGGGAGGTACCTGCAAGGTTGCAGTTCGCAGCCTGAGAAGCACTCTCCGGCCAACATGCCCAACGTCCAGCAACAGCTCCCAAACCGAAGGAGCCAGGACCCAAAGACCTAGCTGGCCTGAAGGGTCCCCAGGGGGCCCCCAAACAGCTCCTCTCAATTTGGGTCTGGGGGCTTTCGTTGGGCATGGAACCTGGGAGATACCTGCAAGGTTGCAGTTCGCGGCCCGAGAAGCACTCTCCGGCCAACATGCCCAACTGCAGCAACAGCTCCCAAACCGAAGGAGTCAGGACCTAAAGAGCTAGCTGGCCTGGAGTGTCCCCAGGGGGTCCGCAAGCAGCCCCTCTCAATTTTGGTCTGGGGGCTTTCGTTGGGCCGGGGAACCAGGGAGGTGCCTGCAAGGTTGCAGTTCGCAGCCCGAGAAGCACTCTCCGGCCATCATGCCCAACGTCCAGCAACAGATCCCAAACCGAAGGAGCCAGGACCCAAAGAACTAGCTGGCCTGAAGGGGCCCGAGGGGGCCCCCAAACAGCCCCTCTCCATTTGGGTCTGGGGGCTTTCGTTGGGCCGGGAACCTGGGAGCTACCTGCAAGGTTGCAGTTCGAGGCCCGAGAAGCACTCTCCGGACAACATGCACAACTGCAGCAACAGCTCCCAAACCGAAGGAGCCAGGACCCAAAGACCTAGCTGGCCTGAAGGGCCCCCAGGGGGCCCCCAAGCGGCCCCTCTCAATTTGGGTCTGGGGGCTTTCGTTGGGCCTGGGACATGGGAGGTACCTGCAAGGTTGCAGTTCGCAGCCCGAGAAGCACTCTCTGGCCAACATGCCCAACTGCAGCAACAGCTCCCAAACCGAAGGAGCCAGGACCCAAAGACCTAGCTGGCCTGGAGTGTCCCCAGGGGGCCCGCAAGCAGCCCCTCTCAATTTTGGTCTGGCGGCTTTCGTTGGGCCGGGGACCTGGGAGGTACCTGCAAGGTTGCAGTTCGCGGCCCGAGAAGCACTCTCCGGCCAACATGCCCAACGTCCAGCAACAGCTCCCAAACCGAAGGAGCCAGGACCCAAAGACCTAGCTGGCCTGAAGGGCCCCCAGGGGGCCCCCAAGCAGCCCCTCTCAATTTGGGTCTGGGGGCTTTCGTTGGGCCTGGGACATGGGAGGTACCTGCAAGGTTGCAGTTCGCAGCCCGAGAAGCACTCTCCGGCCAACATGCCCAACGTCCAGCAACAGCTCCCAAACCGAAGGAGTCAGGACCCAAAGAAATAGCTGGCCTGAAGAGTCCCCAGGGGGCCCCCAAACAGCCCCTCTCCATTTGGGTCTGGGGGCTTTCGTTGGGCATGGAACCTGGGAGGTACATGCAAGGTTGCAGTTCGCGGCCCGAGAAGCACTCTCCGGCCAACATGCCCAACTGCAGCAACAGCTCCCAAACCGAAGGAGCCAGGACCCAAAGACCTAGCTGGCCTGAAGGGGCCCCAGGGGACCCACAAGCAGCCCCTCTCCATTTGGGTCTGGGGGCTTTTGTTGGGCCGGGAACCTGGGAGCTACCTGCAAGGTTGCAGTTCACGGCCCGAGAACCACTCTCCGGCCAACATGCCCAACTGCAGCAACAGCTCCCAAACCGAAGGAGCCAGGACCCAAAGACCTAGCTGGCCTGAAGGGCCCCCAGGGGGCCCACAAGCAGCCCCTCTCCATTTGGGTCTGGGGGCTTTCGTTGGGCCGGGAACCTGGGAGCTACCTGCAAGGTTGCAGTTCACGGCCCGAGAACCACACTCCGGCCAACATGCCCAACTGCAGCAACAGCTCCCAAACCGAAGGAGCCAGGACCCAAAGACCTAGCTGGCCTGAAGGGCCCCCAGGGGGCCCCCAAGCAGCGCCTCTCCATTTGGGTCTGGGGGCTTTCGTTGGGCCGGGAACCTGGGAGCTACCTGCAAGGTTGCAGTTCGCGGCCCGAGAAGCACTCTCCGGTCAACATGCCCAACTGCAGCAACAGCTCCCAATCCGAAGGAGCCAGGACCCAAAGACCTAGCTGGCCTGAAGGGCCCCCAGGGGGCCCCCAAGCAGCCCCTCTCCATTTGGATCTGGGGGCTTTCGTTGGGCCGGGGACATGGGAGGTACCTGCAAGGTTGCAGTTCACGGCCCGAGAACCACTCTCCGGCCAACATGCCCAACTGCAGCAACAGCTCCCAAACCGAAGGAGCCAGGACCCAAAGACCTAGCTGGCCTGAAGGGCCCCCAGGGGGCCCACAAGCAGCCCCTCTCCATTTGGGTCTGGGGGCTTTCGTTGGGCCGGGAACCTGGGAGCTACCTGCAAGGTTGCAGTTCACGGCCCGAGAACCACTCTCCGGCCAACATGCCCAACTGCAGCAACAGCTCCCAAACCGAAGGAGCCAGGACCCAAAGACCTAGCTGGCCTGAAGGGCCCCCAGGAGGCCCCTTAGCAGCCCCTCTCAATTTGGGTCTGGGGGCTTTCGTTGGGCCTGGGACATGGGAGGTACCTGCAAGGTTGCAGTTCGCAGCCCGAGAAGCACTCTCAGGCCAACATGCCCAACTGCAGCAACAGCTCCCAAACCGAAGGAGTCAGGACCCAAAGACCTAGCTGGCCTGGAGAGTCCCCAGGGGGCACGCAAGCAGCCCCTCTCAATTTGGGTCTGGGGGCTTTCGTTGGGCCGGGAACCTGGGAGGTACCTGCAAGGTTGCAGTTCGCAGCCTGAGAAGCACTCTCCGGCCAACATGCCCAACGTCCAGCAACAGCTCCCAAACCGAAGGAGCCAGGACCCAAAGACCTAGCTGGCCTGAAGGGCCCCCAGGGGGCCCCCAAACAGCCCCTCTCAATTTGGGTCTGGGGGCTTTCGTTGGGCATGGAAACTGGGAGGTACCTGCAAGGTTGCAGTTCGCAGCCCGAGAAGCACTCTCCGGCCAACATGCCCAACTGCAGCAACAGCTCCCAAACCGAAGGAGCCAGGACCCAAAGACATAGCTGGCCTGAAGGGCCCCCAGGGGGCCCCCAAACAGCCCCTCTCCATTTGGGTCTGGGGGCTTTCGTTTGGCCGGGGACCTGGGAGGTACCTGCAAGGTTGCAGTTCGCGGCCCGAGAAGCACTCTCCGGCCAACATGCCCAACGTCCAGCAACAGCTCCCAAACCGAAGGAGCCAGGACCCAAAGACCTAGCTGGCCTGGAGTGTCCCCAGGGTGCCCGCATGCAGCCCCTCTCAATTTTGGTCTGGGGGCTTTCGTTGGGCCGGGAACCTGGGAGGTGCCTGCAAGGTTGCAGTTCGCGGCCCGAGAAGCACTCTCCGGCCATCATGCCCAACGTCCAGCAACAGCTCCCAAACCCAAGGAGCCAGGACCCAAAGACCTAGCTGGCCTGAAGAGTCCCCAGGGGGCCCCCAAACAGCCCCTCTCAATTTGGGTCTGGGGGCTTTCGTTGGGCATGGAACATGGGAGGTACCTGCAAGGTTGCAGTTCACGGCCGGAGAAGCACTCTCCGGCCAACATGCCCAACTGCAGCAACAGCTCCCAAACCGAAGGAGCCAGGACCCAAAGACCTAGCTGGCCTGAAGGGGCCCCAGGGGGCCCCCAAGCAGCCCCTCTCCATTTGGGTCTGGGGGCTTTCGTTGGGCCGGGAACCTGGGAGCTACCTGCAAGGTTGCAGTTCGAGGCCCGAGAAGCACTCTCCGGCCAACATGCCCAACGTCCAGCAACAGCTCCCAAACCGAAGGAGCCAGGACCCAAAGACCTAGCTGGCCTGAAGAGTCCCCAGGGGGCCCCCAAACAGCCCCTCTCAATTTGGGTCTGGGGGCTTTCGTTGGGCCTGGGACATGGGAGGTACCTGCAAGGTTGCAGTTCGCAGCCCGAGAAGCACTCTCCGGCCAACATGCCCAACTGCAGCAACAGCTCCCAAACCGAAGGAGTCAGGACCCAAAGACCTAGCTGGCCTGGAGTGTCCCCAGGGGGCTCGCAAGCAGCCCCTCTCAATTTGGGTCTGGGGGCTTTCGTTGGGCATGGAACCTGGGAGGTACCTGCAAGGTTGCAGTTCGCAGCCTGAGAAGCACTCTCCGGCCAACATGCCCAACGTCCAGCAACAGCTCCCAAACCGAAGGAGCCAGGACCCAAAGACCTAGCTGGCCTGAAGGGTCCCCAGGGGGCCCCCAAACAGCTCCTCTCAATTTGGGTCTGGGGGCTTTCGTTGGGCATGGAACCTGGGAGATACCTGCAAGGTTGCAGTTCGCGGCCCGAGAAGCACTCTCCGGCCAACATGCCCAACTGCAGCAACAGCTCCCAAACCGAAGGAGTCAGGACCTAAAGAGCTAGCTGGCCTGGAGTGTCCCCAGGGGGTCCGCAAGCAGCCCCTCTCAATTTTGGTCTGGGGGCTTTCGTTGGGCCGGGGAACCAGGGAGGTGCCTGCAAGGTTGCAGTTCGCAGCCCGAGAAGCACTCTCCGGCCATCATGCCCAACGTCCAGCAACAGATCCCAAACCGAAGGAGCCAGGACCCAAAGAACTAGCTGGCCTGAAGGGGCCCGAGGGGGCCCCCAAACAGCCCCTCTCCATTTGGGTCTGGGGGCTTTCGTTGGGCCGGGAACCTGGGAGCTACCTGCAAGGTTGCAGTTCGAGGCCCGAGAAGCACTCTCCGGACAACATGCACAACTGCAGCAACAGCTCCCAAACCGAAGGAGCCAGGACCCAAAGACCTAGCTGGCCTGAAGGGCCCCCAGGGGGCCCCCAAGCGGCCCCTCTCAATTTGGGTCTGGGGGCTTTCGTTGGGCCTGGGACATGGGAGGTACCTGCAAGGTTGCAGTTCGCAGCCCGAGAAGCACTCTCCGGCCAACATGCCCAACTGCAGCAACAGCTCCCAAACCGAAGGAGTCAGGACCCAAAGACCTAGCTGGCCTGGAGTGTCCCCAGGGGGCCCGCAAGCAGCCCCTCTCAATTTTGGTCTGGCGGCTTTCGTTGGGCCGGGGACCTGGGAGGTACCTGCAAGGTTGCAGTTCGCGGCCCGAGAAGCACTCTCCGGCCAACATGCCCAACGTCCAGCAACAGCTCCCAAACCGAAGGAGCCAGGACCCAAAGACCTAGCTGGCCTGAAGGGCCCCCAGGGGGCCCCCAAGCAGCCCCTCTCCATTTGGGTCTGGGGGCTTTCGTTGGGCCTGGGACATGGGAGGTACCTGCAAGGTTGCAGTTCGCAGCCCGAGAAGCACTCTCCGGCCAACATGCCCAACGTCCAGCAACAGCTCCCAAACCGAAGGAGTCAGGACCCAAAGAAATAGCTGGCCTGAAGAGTCCCCAGGGGGCCCCCAAACAGCCCCTCTCCATTTGGGTCTGGGGGCTTTCGTTGGGCATGGAACCTGGGAGGTACATGCAAGGTTGCAGTTCGCGGCCCGAGAAGCACTCTCCGGCCAACATGCCCAACTGCAGCAACAGCTCCCAAACCGAAGGAGCCAGGACCCAAAGACCTAGCTGGCCTGAAGGGGCCCCAGGGGACCCACAAGCAGCCCCTCTCCATTTGGGTCTGGGGGCTTTTGTTGGGCCGGGAACCTGGGAGCTACCTGCAAGGTTGCAGTTCACGGCCCGAGAACCACTCTCCGGCCAACATGCCCAACTGCAGCAACAGCTCCCAAACCGAAGGAGCCAGGACCCAAAGACCTAGCTGGCCTGAAGGGCCCCCAGGGGGCCCACAAGCAGCCCCTCTCCATTTGGGTCTGGGGGCTTTCGTTGGGCCGGGAACCTGGGAGCTACCTGCAAGGTTGCAGTTCACGGCCCGAGAACCACTCTCCGGCCAACATGCCCAACTGCAGCAACAGCTCCCAAACCGAAGGAGCCAGGACCCAAAGACCTAGCTGGCCTGAAGGGCCCCCAGGGGGCCCCCAAGCAGCGCCTCTCCATTTGGGTCTGGGGGCTTTCGTTGGGCCGGGAACCTGGGAGTTACCTGCAAGGTTGCAGTTCGCGGCCCGAGAAGCACTCTCCGGTCAACATGCCCAACTGCAGCAACAGCTCCCAATCCGAAGGAGCCAGGACCCAAAGACCTAGCTGGCCTGAAGGGCCCCCAGGGGGCCCCCAAGCAGCCCCTCTCCATTTGGATCTGGGGGCTTTCGTTGGGCCGGGGACATGGGAGGTACCTGCAAGGTTGCAGTTCGCAGCCCGAGAAGCACTCTCCGGCCAACATGCCCAACGTCCAGCAACAGCTCCCAAACCGAAGGAGCCAGGACCCAAAGACCTAGCTGGCCTGAAGGGGCCCCAGGGGGCCCCCAAACAGCCCCTCTCAATTTGGGTCTGGGGGCTTTCGTTGGGCCGGGGACATGGGAGGTACCTGCAAGGTTGCAGTTCGCAGCCCGAGAAGCACTCTCCGGTCAACATGCCCAACGTCCAGCAACAGCTCCCAAACCGAAGGAGCCAGGACCCAAAGACCTAGCTGGCCTGAAGGGTCCCCAGGGGGCCCCCAAACAGCCCCTCCCCATTTGGGTCTGGGGGCTTTCGTTGGGCATGGAGTCTTGGAGGAACCTGCAAGGTTGCAGTTCACGGCCCGAGAAGCACTCTCCGGCCAACATGCCCAACTGCAGCAACAGCTCCCAAACCGAAGGAGCCAGGACCCAAAGACCTAGCTGGCCTGGAGTGTCCCCAGGGTGCCCGCAAGCAGCCCCTCTCAATTTTGGTCTGGGGGCTTTCGTTGGGCCGGGAACCTGGAAGGTGCCTGCAAGGTTGCAGTTCGCGTCCCGAGAAGCACTCTCCGGCCAACATGCCCAACTGCAACAACAGCTCCCAAACCGAAGGAGCCAGGACCCAAAGACCTAGCTGGCCTGGAGTGTCCCCAGGGTGCCCGCCAGCAGCCCCTCTCAATTTTGGTCTGGGGGCTTTCGTTGGGCCGGGAACCTGGGATGTGCCTGCAAGGTTGCAGTTCGCGTCCCGAGAAGCACTCTCCGGCCATCATGCCCAAAGTCCAGCAACAGCTCCCAAACCCAAGGAGCCAGGACCCAAAGACCTAGCTGGCCTGAAGGGTCCCCAGGGGGCCCCCAAACAGCCCCTCTCCATTTGGGTCTGGGGGCTTTCGTTGGGCCGGGAACCTGGGAGCTACCTGCAAGGTTGCAGTTCGCAGCCCGAGAAGCACTCTCCGGTCAACATGCCCAACGTCCAGCAACAGCTCCCAAACCGAAGGAGCCAGGACCCAAAGACCTAGCTGGCCTGAAGGGCCCCCAGGGGGCCCCCAAGCAGCCCCTCTCAATTTGGATCTGGGGGCTTTCGTTGGGCCGGGAACCTGGGAGCTACCTGCAAGTTTGCAGTTCACAGCCCGAGAAGCACTCTCCGGTCAACATGCCCAACGTCCAGCAACAGCTCCCAAACCCAAGGAGCCAGGACCCAAAGACCTAGCTGGCCTGAAGGGCCCCCAGGGGGCCCCCAAGCAGCCCCTCTCCATTTGGGTCTGGGGGCTTTCGTTGGGCCTGGGACATGGGAGGTACCTGCAAGGTTGCAGTTCGCAGCCCGAGAAGCACTCTCCGGCCAACATGCCCAACGTCCAGCAACAGCTCCCAAACCGAAGGAGCCAGGACCCAAAGACCTAGCTGGCCTGAAGAGTCCCCAGGGGGCCCCCAAACAGCCCCTCTCCATTTGGGTCTGGGGGCTTTCGTTGGGCATGGAACCTGGGAGGTACATGCAAGGTTGCAGTTCGCGGCCCGAGAAGCACTCTCCGGCCAACATGCCCAACTGCAGCAACAGCTCCCAAACCGAAGGAGCCAGGACCCAAAGACCTAGCTGGCCTGAAGGGGCCCCAGGGGGCCCCCAAACAGCCCCTCTCCATTTGGGTCTGGGGGCTTTCGTTGGGCCGGGAACCTGGGAGCTACCTGCAAGGTTGCAGTTCGCAGCCCGAGAACCACTCTCCGGCCAACATGCCCAACTGCAGCAACAGCTCCCAAACCGAAGGAGCCAGGACCCAAAGACCTAGCTGGCCTGAAGGGCCCCCAGGGGGCCCACAAGCAGCCCCTCTCCATTTGGGTCTGGGGGCTTTCGTTGGGCCGGGAACCTGGGAGCTACCTGCAAGGTTGCAGTTCACGGCCCGAGAACCACTCTCCGGCCAACATGCCCAACTGCAGCAACAGCTCCCAAACCGAAGGAGCCAGGACCCAAAGACCTAGCTGGCCTGAAGGGCCCCCAGGGGGCCCCCAAGCAGCGCCTCTCCATTTGGGTCTGGGGGCTTTCGTTGGGCCGGGAACCTGGGAGCTACCTGCAAGGTTGCAGTTCGCGGCCCGAGAAGCACTCTCCGGTCAACATGCCCAACTGCAGCAACAGCTCCCAATCCGAAGGAGCCAGGACCCAAAGACCTAGCTGGCCTGAAGGGCCCCCAGGGGGCCCCCAAGCAGCCCCTCTCCATTTGGATCTGGGGGCTTTCGTTGGGCCGGGGACATGGGAGGTACCTGCAAGGTTGCAGTTCGCAGCCCGAGAAGCACTCTCCGGTCAACATGCCCAACGTCCAGCAACAGCTCCCAAACCGAAGGAGCCAGGACCCAAAGACCTAGCTGGCCTGAAGGGGCCCCAGGGGGCCCCCAAACAGCCCCTCCCCATTTGGGTCTGGGGGCTTTCGTTGGGCCGGGAACCTGGGAGCTACCTGCAAGGTTGCAGTTCACGGCCCGAGAACCACTCTCCGGCCAACATGCCCAACTGCAGCAACAGCTCCCAAACCGAAGGAGCCAGGACCCAAAGACCTAGCTGGCCTGAAGGGCCCCCAGGGGGCCCCCAAGCAGCGCCTCTCCATTTGGGTCTGGGGGCTTTCGTTGGGCCGGGAACCTGGGAGCTACCTGCAAGGTTGCAGTTCGCAGCCCGAGAAGCACTCTCCGGTCAACATGCCCAACGTCCAGCAACAGCTCCCAAACCGAAGGAGCCAGGACCCAAAGACCTAGCTGGCCTGAAGGGGCCCCAGGGGGCCCCCAAACAGCCCCTCTCAATTTGGGTCTGGGGGCTTTCGTTGGGCCGGGGACATGGGAGGTACCTGCAAGGTTGCAGTTCGCAGCCCGAGAAGCACTCTCCGGTCAACATGCCCAACGTCCAGCAACAGCTCCCAAACCGAAGGAGCCAGGACCCAAAGACCTAGCTGGCCTGAAGGGTCCCCAGGGGGCCCCCAAACAGCCCCTCCCCATTTGGGTCTGGGGGCTTTCGTTGGGCATGGAGTCTTGGAGGAACCTGCAAGGTTGCAGTTCACGGCCCGAGAAGCACTCTCCGGCCAACATGCCCAACTGCAGCAACAGCTCCCAAACCGAAGGAGCCAGGACCCAAAGACCTAGCTGGCCTGGAGTGTCCCCAGGGTGCCCGCAAGCAGCCCCTCTCAATTTTGGTCTGGGGGCTTTCGTTGGGCCGGGAACCTGGAAGGTGCCTGCAAGGTTGCAGTTCGCGTCCCGAGAAGCACTCTCCGGCCAACATGCCCAACTGCAACAACAGCTCCCAAACAGAAGGAGCCAGGACCCAAAGACCTAGCTGGCCTGGAGTGTCCCCAGGAGGCCCGCCAGCAGCCCCTCTCAATTTTGGTCTGGGGGCTTTCGTTGGGCCGGGAACCTGGGATGTGCCTGCAAGGTTGCAGTTCGCGTCCCGAGAAGCACTCTCCGGCCATCATGACCAAAGTCCAGCAACAGCTCCCAAACCCAAGGAGCCAGGACCCAAAGACCTAGCTGGCCTGAAGAGTCCCCAGGGGGCCCCCAAACAGCCCCTCTCCATTTGGGTCTGGGGGCTTTCGTTGGGCCGGGAACCTGGGAGCTACCTGCAAGGTTGCAGTTCACGGCCCGAGAAGCACTCTCCGGCCAACATGCCCAACGTCCAGCAACAGCTCCCAAACCGAAGGAGCCAGGACCCAAAGACCTAGCTGGCCTGAAGGGGCCCCAGGGGGCCCCCAAACAGCCCCTCTCCATTTGGGTCTGGGGGCTTTCCTTGGGCCGGGGACCTGGGAGCTACCTGCAAGGTTGCAGTTCGCGGCCCGAGAAGCACTCTCCGGCCAACATGCCCAACTGCAGCAACAGCTCCCAAACCGAAGGAGCCAGGACCCAAAGACCTAGCTGGCCTGAAGGGTCCCCAGGGGGCCCCCAAACAGCCCCTCTCAATTTGGGTCTGGGGGCTTTCGTTGGGCCGGGGACATTTGAGGTACCTGCAAGGTTGCAGTTCGCAGCCCGAGAAGCACTCTCCGGTCAACATGCCCAACGTCCAGCAACAGCTCCCAAACCGAAGGAGCCAGGACCCAAAGACCTAGCTGGACTGAAGGGTCCCCAGGGGGCCCCCAAACAGCCCCTCCCCATTTGGGTCTGGGGGCTTTCGTTGGGCATGGAGTCTGGGAGGAACCTGCAAGGTTGCAGTTCACGGCCCGAGAAGCACTCTCCGGCCAACATGCCCAACGTCCAGCAACAGCTCCCAAACCGAAGGAGTCAGGACCCAAAGACCTAGCTGGCCTGGAGTGTCCCCAGGGTGCCCGCAAGCAGCCCCTCTCAATTTTGGTCTGGGGGCTTTCGTTGGGCCGGGAACCTGGGAGGTGCCTGCAAGGTTGCAGTTCGCGGCCCGAGAAGCACTCTCCAGCCAACATGCCCAACTGCAGCAACAGCTCCCAAACCGAAAAAGCCAGGACCCAAAGACCTAGCTGGCCTGAAGGGCCCCCAGGGGGCCCCCAAGCAGCCCCTCTCAATTTGGATCTGGGGGCTTTCGTTGGGCCGGGAACCTGGGAGCTACCTGCAAGTTTGCAGTTCACAGCCCGAGAAGCACTCTCCGGTCAACATGCCCAACGTCCAGCAACAGCTCCCAAACCCAAGGAGCCAGGACCCAAAGACCTAGCTGGCCTGAAGGGCTTCCAGGGAGCCCCCAAGCAGCCCCTCTCCATTTGGGTCTGGGGGCTTTCGTTGGGCCGGGAACCTGGGAGGTACCTGCAAGGTTGCAGTTCACAGCCTGAGAAGCACTCTCCGGCCAACATGCCCAACGTCCAGCAACAGCTCCCAAACCGAAGGAGCCAGGACCCAAAGACCTAGCTGGCCTGAAGGGCCCCCAGGGGGCCCCCAAGCAGCCCCTCTCCATTTGGGTCTGGGGGCTTTCGTTGGGCCGGGGACCTGGGAGGTACCTGCAAGGTTGCAGTTCGCAGCCCGAGAAGCACTCTCCGTTCAACATGCCCAACATCCAGCAACAGCTCCCAAACCGAAGGAGCCAGGACCCAAAGACCTAGCTGGACTGAAGGGTACCCAGGGGGCCCCCAAACAGCCCCTCTCCATTTGGGTCTGGGGGCTTTCGTTGGGCATGGAGTCTGGGAGGTACCTGCAAGGTTGCAGTTCGCGGCCCGAGAAGCACTCTCCGGCCAACATGCCCAACTGCAGCAACAGCTCCCAAAGCGAAGGAGCCAGGACCCAAAGACCTAGCTGGCCTGAAGGGCCCCCAGGGGGCCCCCAAACAGCCCCTCTCCATTTGGGTCTGGGGGCTTTCGTTGGGCCGGGAACCTGGGAGGTACCTGCAAGGTTGCAGTTCGCGGCCCGAGAAGCACTCTCTGGCCAACATGCCCAACGTCCAGCAACAGCTCCCAAACCGAAGGAGCCAGGACCCAAAGACCTAGCTGGACTGAAGGGTCCCCAGGGTGCCCCCAAACAGCCCCTCTCAATTTGGGTCTGGGGGCTTTCGTTGGGCATGGAGTCTGGGAGGAACCTGCAAGGTTGGAGTTCACGGCCTGAGAAGCACTCTCCGGCCAACATGCCCAACTGCAGCAACAGCTCCCAAACCGAAAAAGCCAGGACCCAAAGACCTAGCTGGCCTGAAGGGCCCCCAGGGGGCCCCCAAGCAGCCCCTCTCCATTTGGGTCTGGGGGCTTTCGTTGGGCCGGGGACCTGGGAGGTACCTGCAAGGTTGCAGTTCGCAGCCCGAGAAGCACTCTCCGGTCAACATGCCCAACGTCCAGCAACAGCTCCCAAACCGAAGGAGCCAGGACCCAAAGACCTAGCTGGCCTGAAGAGTCCCCAGGGGGCCCCCAAACAGCCCCTCTCAATTTGGGTCTGGGGGCTTTCGTTGGGCATGGAAACTGGGAGGTACCTGCAAGGTTGCAGTTCACAGCCTGAGAAGCACTCTCCGGCCAACATGCCCAACGTCCAGCAACAGCTCCCAAACCGAAGGAGCCAGGACCCAAAGACCTAGCTGGCCTGAAGGGCCCCCAGGGGGCCCCCAAGCAGCCCCTCTCAATTTGGGTCTGGGGGCTTTCGTTGGGCCGGGGACCTGGGAGGTACCTGCAAGGTTGCAGTTCGCAGCCCGAGAAGCACTCTCCGGTCAACATGCCCAACGTCCAGCAACAGCTCCCAAACCGAAGGAGCCAGGACCCAAAGACCTAGCTGGACTGAAGGGTACCCAGGGGGCCCCCAAACAGCCCTTCTCAATTTGGGACTGGGGGCTTTCGTTGGGCATGGAGTCTGGGAGGTACCTGCAAGGTTGCAGTTCGCGGCCCGAGAAGCACTCTCCGGCCAACATGCCCAACTGCAGCAACAGCTCCCAAACCGAAGGAGTCAGGACCCAAAGACCTAGCTGGCCTGGAGTGTCCCCAGGGGGCCCCCAAGCAGCCCCTCTCAATTTTGGTCTGGGGGCTTTCGTTGGGCCGGGAACCTGGGAGCTACCTGCAAGGTTGCAGTTCACGGCCCGAGAAGCACTCTCCGGCCAACATGCCCAACTGCAGCAACAGCTCCCAAACCGAAGGAGCCAGGACCCAAAGACCTAGCTGGCCTGAAGGGGCCCCAGGGGGCCCCCAAGCAGCCCCTCTCCATTTGGGTCTGGGGGCTTTATTTGGGCCGGGGAACCAGGGAGGTGCCTGCAAGGTTGCAGTTCGCGGCCCGAGAAGCACTCTCCGGCCATCATGCCCAACGTCCAGCAACAGCTCCCAAACCCAAGGAGCCAGGACCCAAAGACCTAGCTGGCCTGAAGAGTCCCCAGGGGGCCCCCTAACAGCCCCTCTCCATTTGGGTCTGGGGGCTTTCGTTGGGCCGAGAACCTGGGAGCTACCTGCAAGGTTGCAGTTCACGGCCCGAGAAGCACTCTCCGGCCAACATGCCCAACGTCCAGCAACAGCTCCCAAACCGAAGGAGCCAGGACCCAAAGACCTAGCTGGCCTGAAGGGGCCCCAGGGGGGCCCCAAACAGCCCCTCTCCATTTGGGTCTGGGGGCTTTCGTTGGGCCGGGAACCTGGGAGGTACCTGCAAGGTTACAGTTCGCGGCCCGAGAAGCACTCTCCGGCCAACATGCCCAACGTCCAGCAACAGCTCCCAAACCGAAGGAGCCAGGACCCAAAGACCTAGCTGGCCTGAAGGGCCCCCAGGGGGCCCCCAAGCAGCCCCTCTCCATTTGGGTCTGGGGGCTTTCATTGGGCCGGGAACCTGGGAGATACCTGCAAGGTTGCAGTTCGCGGCCCGAGAAGCACTCTCCGGCCAACATGCCCAACTGCAGCAACAGCTCCCAAACCGAAGGAGACAGGACCCAAAGACCTAGCTGGCCTGAAGAGTCCCCACAGGGCACCCAAACAGCCCCTCTCCATTTGGGTCTGGGGGCTTTCGTTGGGCATGGAACCTGGGAGGTACCTGCAAGGTTGCAGTTCGCGGCCCGAGAAGCACTCTCCGGCCAACATGCCCAACTGCAGCAACAGCTCCCAAACCGAAGGAGACAGGACCCAAAGACCTAGCTGGCCTGAAGGGCCCCCAGGGGGCCTCCAAGCAGCCCCTCTCAATTTGGGTCTGGGGGCTTTCGTTGGGCCGGGGACCTGGGAGGTACCTGCAAGGTTGCAGTTCCAAGCCCGAGAAGCACTCTCCGGCCAACATGCCCAACGTCCAGCAACAGCTCCCAAACCGAAGGAGCCAGGACCCAAAGACCTAGCTGGCCTGAAGGGTCCCCAGGGGGCCCCCAAGCAGCCCCTCTCAATTTGGGTCTGGGGGCTTTCGTTGGGCCGGGGACCTGGGAGGTACCTGCAAGGTTGCAGTTCGCAGCCCGAGAAGCACTCTCCGGCCAACATGCCCAATGTCCAGCAACAGCTCCCAAACCGAAGGAGCCAGGACCCAAAGACCTAGCTGGCCTGAAGAGCCCCCAGGGTGCCCCCAAACAGCCCCTCTCAATTTGGGTCTGGGGGCTTTCGTTGGGCCGGGAACCTGGGAGCTACCTGCAAGGTTGCAGTTCACGGCCCGAGAAGCACTCTCCGGCCAACATGCCCAACGTCCAGCAACAGCTCCCAAACCGAAGGAGCCAGGACCCAAAGACCTAGCTGGCCTGAAGGGGCCCCAGGGGGCCCCCAAACAGCCCCTCTCCATTTGGGTCTGGGGGCTTTCGTTGGGCCGGGAACCTGGGAGCTACCTGCAAGGTTGCAGTTCGCGGCCCGAGAAGCACTCTCCGGCCAACATGCCCAACTGCAGCAACAGCTCCCAAACCGAAGGAGCCAGGACCCAAAGACCTAGCTGGCCTGAAGGGCCCCCAGGGGGCACCCAAGCAGCCCCTCTCAATTTCGATCTGGGGGCTTTCGTTGGGCCGGGAACCTGGGAGGTACCTGCAAGGTTGCAGTTCGCAGCCCGAGAAGCACTCTCCGGCCAACATGCCCAACGTCCAGCAACAGCTCCCAAACCCAAGGAGCCAGGACCCAAAGACCTAGCTGGCCTGAAGGGCCCCCAGGGGGCCCCCAAGCAGCCCCTCTCCATTTGGGTCTGGGGGCTTTCATTGGGCCGGGAACCTGGGAGATACCTGCAAGGTTGCAGTTCGCGGCCCGAGAAGCACTCTCCGGCCAACATGCCCAACTGCAGCAACAGCTCCCAAAGCGAAGGAGCCAGGACCCAAAGACCTAGCTGGCCTGAAGAGTCCCCACAGGGCACCCAAACAGCCCCTCTCCATTTGGGTCTGGGGGCTTTCGTTGGGCATGGAACCTGGGAGGTACCTGCAAGGTTGCAGTTCGCGGCCCGAGAAGCACTCTCCGGCCAACATGCCCAACTGCAGCAACAGCTCCCAAACCGAAGGAGACAGGACCCAAAGACCTAGCTGGCCTGAAGGGCCCCCAGGGACCCTCCAAGCAGCCCCTCTCCATTTGGGTCTGGCGGCTTTCGTTGGGCCGGGGACCTGGGAGCTACCTGCAAGGTTGCAGTTCCAAGCCCGAGAAGCACTCTCCGGCCAACATGCCCAACGTCCAGCAACAGCTCCCAAACCGAAGGAGCCAGGACCCAAAGACCTAGCTGGCCTGAAGGGTCCCCAGGGGGCCCCCAAGGAGCTCCTCTCAATTTGGGTCTGGGGGCTTTCGTTGGGCCGGGGACCTGGGAGGTACGTGCAAGGTTGCAGTTCGCAGCCCGAGAAGCACTCTCCGGCCAACATGCCCAATGTCCAGCAACAGCTCCCAAACCGAAGGAGCCAGGACCCAAAGACCTAGCTGGCCTGAAGAGCCCCCAGGGTGCCCCCAAACAGCCCCTCTCAATTTGGGTCTGGGGGCTTTCGTTGGGCATGGAGTCTGGGAGGTACCTGCAAGGTTGCAGTTCGCGGCCCGAGAAGCACTCTCCGGCCAACATGCCCAACTGCAGCAACAGCTCCCAAAGCGAAGGAGCCAGGACCCAAAGACCTAGCTGGCCTGAAGGGCCCCCAGGGGGCCCCCAAACAGCCCCTCTCCATTTGGGTCTGGGGGCTTTCGTTGGGCCGGGAACCTGGGAGGTACCTGCAAGGTTGCAGTTCGCGGCCCGAGAAGCACTCTCTGGCCAACATGCCCAACGTCCAGCAACAGCTCCCAAACCGAAGGAGCCAGGACCCAAAGACCTAGCTGGACTGAAGGGTCCCCAGGGTGCCCCCAAACAGCCCCTCTCAATTTGGGTCTGGGGGCTTTCGTTGGGCATGGAGTCTGGGAGGAACCTGCAAGGTTGGAGTTCACGGCCTGAGAAGCACTCTCCGGCCAACATGCCCAACTGCAGCAACAGCTCCCAAACCGAAAAAGCCAGGACCCAAAGACCTAGCTGGCCTGAAGGGCCCCCAGGGGGCCCCCAAGCAGCCCCTCTCAATTTGGATCTGGGGGCTTTCGTTGGGCCGGGGACCTGGGAGGTACCTGCAAGGTTGCAGTTCACAGCCCGAGAAGCACTCTCCGGTCAACATGCCCAACGTCCAGCAACAGCTCCCAAACCGAAGGAGCCAGGACCCAAAGACCTAGCTGGCCTGAAGGGCCCCCAGGGGGCCCCCAAGCAGCCCCTCTCCATTTGGGTCTGGGGGCTTTCGTTGGGCCGGGGACCTGGGAGGTACCTGCAAGGTTGCAGTTCGCAGCCCGAGAAGCACTCTCCGGTCAACATGCCCAACGTCCAGCAACAGCTCCCAAACCGAAGGAGCCAGGACCCAAAGACCTAGCTGGCCTGAAGAGTCCCCAGGGGGCCCCCAAACAGCCCCTCTCAATTTGGGTCTGGGGGCTTTCGTTGGGCATGGAAACTGGGAGGTACCTGCAAGGTTGCAGTTCACAGCCTGAGAAGCACTCTCCGGCCAACATGCCCAACGTCCAGCAACAGCTCCCAAACCGAAGGAGCCAGGACCCAAAGACCTAGCTGGCCTGAAGGGCCCCCAGGGGGCCCCCAAGCAGCCCCTCTCAATTTGGGTCTGGGGGCTTTCGTTGGGCCGGGGACCTGGGAGGTACCTGCAAGGTTGCAGTTCGCAGCCCGAGAAGCACTCTCCGGTCAACATGCCCAACGTCCAGCAACAGCTCCCAAACCGAAGGAGCCAGGACCCAAAGACCTAGCTGGACTGAAGGGTACCCAGGGGGCCCCCAAACAGCCCTTCTCAATTTGGGACTGGGGGCTTTCGTTGGGCATGGAGTCTGGGAGGTACCTGTAAGGTTGCAGTTCGCGGCCCGAGAAGCACTCTCCGGCCAACATGCCCAACTGCAGCAACAGCTCCCAAACCGAAGGAGTCAGGACCCAAAGACCTAGCTGGCCTGGAGTGTCCCCAGGGGGCCCCCAAGCAGCCCCTCTCAATTTTGGTCTGGGGGCTTTCGTTGGGCCGGGAACCTGGGAGCTACCTGCAAGGTTGCAGTTCACGGCCCGAGAAGCACTCTCCGGCCAACATGCCCAACTGCAGCAACAGCTCCCAAACCGAAGGAGCCAGGACCCAAAGACCTAGCTGGCCTGAAGGGGCCCCAGGGGGCCCCCAAGCAGCCCCTCTCCATTTGGGTCTGGGGGCTTTCTTTGGGCCGGGGAACCAGGGAGGTGCCTGCAAGGTTGCAGTTCGCGGCCCGAGAAGCACTCTCCGGCCATCATGCCCAACGTCCAGCAACAGCTCCCAAACCCAAGGAGCCAGGACCCAAAGACCTAGCTGGCCTGAAGAGTCCCCAGGGGGCCCCCTAACAGCCCCTCTCCATTTGGGTCTGGGGGCTTTCGTTGGGCCGAGAACCTGGGAGCTACCTGCAAGGTTGCAGTTCACGGCCCGAGAAGCACTCTCCGGCCAACATGCCCAACGTCCAGCAACAGCTCCCAAACCGAAGGAGCCAGGACCCAAAGACCTAGCTGGCCTGAAGGGGCCCCAGGGGGGCCCCAAACAGCCCCTCTCCATTTGGGTCTGGGGGCTTTCGTTGGGCCGGGAACCTGGGAGGTACCTGCAAGGTTACAGTTCGCGGCCCGAGAAGCACTCTCCGGCCAACATGCCCAACGTCCAGCAACAGCTCCCAAACCGAAGGAGCCAGGACCCAAAGACCTAGCTGGCCTGAAGGGCCCCCAGGGGGCCCCCAAGCAGCCCCTCTCCATTTGGGTCTGGGGGCTTTCATTGGGCCGGGAACCTGGGAGATACCTGCAAGGTTGCAGTTCGCGGCCCGAGAAGCACTCTCCGGCCAACATGCCCAACTGCAGCAACAGCTCCCAAACCGAAGGAGACAGGACCCAAAGACCTAGCTGGCCTGAAGAGTCCCCACAGGGCACCCAAACAGCCCCTCTCCATTTGGGTCTGGGGGCTTTCGTTGGGCATGGAACCTGGGAGGTACCTGCAAGGTTGCAGTTCGCGGCCCGAGAAGCACTCTCCGGCCAACATGCCCAACTGCAGCAACAGCTCCCAAACCGAAGGAGACAGGACCCAAAGACCTAGCTGGCCTGAAGGGCCCCCAGGGGGCCTCCAAGCAGCCCCTCTCAATTTGGGTCTGGGGGCTTTCGTTGGGCCGGGGACCTGGGAGGTACCTGCAAGGTTGCAGTTCCAAGCCCGAGAAGCACTCTCCGGCCAACATGCCCAACGTCCAGCAACAGCTCCCAAACCGAAGGAGCCAGGACCCAAAGACCTAGCTGGCCTGAAGGGTCCCCAGGGGGCCCCCAAGCAGCCCCTCTCAATTTGGGTCTGGGGGCTTTCGTTGGGCCGGGGACCTGGGAGGTACCTGCAAGGTTGCAGTTCGCAGCCCGAGAAGCACTCTCCGGCCAACATGCCCAATGTCCAGCAACAGCTCCCAAACCGAAGGAGCCAGGACCCAAAGACCTAGCTGGCCTGAAGAGCCCCCAGGGTGCCCCCAAACAGCCCCTCTCAATTTGGGTCTGGGGGCTTTCGTTGGGCCGGGAACCTGGGAGCTACCTGCAAGGTTGCAGTTCACGGCCCGAGAAGCACTCTCCGGCCAACATGCCCAACGTCCAGCAACAGCTCCCAAACCGAAGGAGCCAGGACCCAAAGACCTAGCTGGCCTGAAGGGGCCCCAGGGGGCCCCCAAACAGCCCCTCTCCATTTGGGTCTGGGGGCTTTCGTTGGGCCGGGAACCTGGGAGCTACCTGCAAGGTTGCAGTTCGCGGCCCGAGAAGCACTCTCCGGCCAACATGCCCAACTGCAGCAACAGCTCCCAAACCGAAGGAGCCAGGACCCAAAGACCTAGCTGGCCTGAAGGGCCCCCAGGGGGCACCCAAGCAGCCCCTCTCAATTTCGATCTGGGGGCTTTCGTTGGGCCGGGAACCTGGGAGCTACCTGCAAGGTTGCAGTTCGCAGCCAAAGAAGCACTCTCCGGCCAACATGCCCAACGTCCAGCAACAGCTCCCAAACCCAAGGAGCCAGGACCCAAAGACCTAGCTGGCCTGAAGGGCCCCCAGGGGGCCCCCAAGCAGCCCCTCTCCATTTGGGTCTGGGGGCTTTCATTGGGCCGGGAACCTGGGAGATACCTGCAAGGTTGCAGTTCGCGGCCCGAGAAGCACTCTCCGGCCAACATGCCCAACTGCAGCAACAGCTCCCAAAGCGAAGGAGCCAGGACCCAAAGACCTAGCTGGCCTGAAGAGTCCCCACAGGGCACCCAAACAGCCCCTCTCCATTTGGGTCTGGGGGCTTTCGTTGGGCATGGAACCTGGGAGGTACCTGCAAGGTTGCAGTTCGCGGCCCGAGAAGCACTCTCCGGCCAACATGCCCAACTGCAGCAACAGCTCCCAAACCGAAGGAGACAGGACCCAAAGACCTAGCTGGCCTGAAGGGCCCCCAGGGACCCTCCAAGCAGCCCCTCTCCATTTGGGTCTGGCGGCTTTCGTTGGGCCGGGGACCTGGGAGCTACCTGCAAGGTTGCAGTTCCAAGCCCGAGAAGCACTCTCCGGCCAACATGCCCAACGTCCAGCAACAGCTCCCAAACCGAAGGAGCCAGGACCCAAAGACCTAGCTGGCCTGAAGGGTCCCCAGGGGGCCCCCAAGGAGCTCCTCTCAATTTGGGTCTGGGGGCTTTCGTTGGGCCGGGGACCTGGGAGGTACGTGCAAGGTTGCAGTTCGCAGCCCGAGAAGCACTCTCCGGCCAACATGCCCAATGTCCAGCAACAGCTCCCAAACCGAAGGAGCCAGGACCCAAAGACCTAGCTGGCCTGAAGAGCCCCCAGGGTGCCCCCAAACAGCCCCTCTCAATTTGGGTCTGGGGGCTTTCGTTGGGCCGGGAACCTGGGAGCTACCTGCAAGGTTGCAGTTCACGGCCCGAGAAGCACTCTCCGGCCAACATGCCCAACGTCCAGCAACAGCTCCCAAACCGAAGGAGCCAGGACCCAAAGACCTAGCTGGCCTGAAGGGGCCCCAGGGGGCCCCCAAACAGCCCCTCTCCATTTGGGTCTGGGGGCTTTCGTTGGGCCGGGAACCTGGGAGCTACCTGCAAGGTTGCAGTTCGCGGCCCGAGAAGCACTCTCCGGCCAACATGCCCAACGTCCAGCAACAGCTCCCAAACCCAAGGAGCCAGGACCCAAAGACCTAGCTGGCCTGAAGGGGCCCCAGGGGGCCCTCAAACAGCCCCTCTCAATTTTGGTCTGGGGTCTTTCGTTGGGCATGGAACCTGGGAGCTACCTGCAAGGTTGCAGTTCGCGGCCCGAGAAGCACTCTCCGGCCAACATGCCCAACTGCAGCAACAGCTCCCAAACCGAAGGAGCCAGGACCCAAAGACCTAGCTGGCCTGAAGGGGCCCCAGGGGGCCCACAAGCAGCCCCTCTCAATTTGGGTCTGGGGTTTTCGTTGGGCCGGGAACCTGGGAGCTACCTGCAAGGTTGCAGTTCACGGCCCGAGAACCACTCTCCGGCCAACATGCCCAACTGCAGCAACAGCTCCCAAACCGAAGGAGCCAGGACCCAAAGACCTAGCTGGCCTGAAGGGCCCCCAGGGGGCCCCCAAGCAGCGCCTCTCCATTTGGGTCTGGGGGCTTTCGTTGGGCCGGGAACCTGGGAGCTACCTGCAAGGTTGCAGTTCGCGGCCCGAGAAGCACTCTCCGGTCAACATGCCCAACTGCAGCAACAGCTCCCAATCCGAAGGAGCCAGGACCCAAAGACCTAGCTGGCCTGAAGGGCCCCCAGGGGGCCCCCAAGCAGCCCCTCTCAATTTGGATCTGGGGGCTTTCGTTGGGCCGGGGACATGGGAGGTACCTGCAAGGTTGCAGTTCGCAGCCCGAGAAGCACTCTCCGGTCAACATGCCCAACGTCCAGCAACAGCTCCCAAACCGAAGGAGCCAGGACCCAAAGACCTAGCTGGCCTGAAGGGCCCCCAGGGGGCCCCCAAACAGCCCCTCTCAATTTGGGTCTGGGGGCTTTCGTTGGGCCGGGGACATGGGAGGTACCTGCAAGGTTGCAGTTCGCAGCCCGAGAAGCACTCTCCGGTCAACATGCCCAACGTCCAGCAACAGCTCCCAAACCGAAGGAGCCAGGACCCAAAGACCTAGCTGGCCTGAAGGGTCCCCAGGGGGCCCCCAAACAGCCCCTCCCCATTTGGGTCTGGGGGCTTTCGTTGGGCATGGAGTCTGGGAGGAACCTGCAAGGTTGCAGTTCACGGCCCGAGAAGCACTCTCCGGCCAACATGCCCAACTGCAGCAACAGCTCCCAAACCGAAGGAGCCAGGACCCAAAGACCTAGCTGGCCTGGAGTGTCCCCAGGGTGCCCGCAAGCAGCCCCTCTCAATTTTGGTCTGGGGGCTTTCGTTGGGCCGGGAACCTGGGAGGTGCCTGCAAGGTTGCAGTTCGCGGCCCGAGAAGCACTCTCCGGCCATCATGCCCAACGTCCAGCAACAGCTCCCAAACCCAAGGAGCCAGGACCCAAAGACCTAGCTGGCCTGAAGGGGCCCCAGGGGGCCCCCAAACAGCCCCTCTCCATTTGGGTCTGGGGGCTTTCGTTGGGCCGGGAACCTGGGAGGTACCTGCAAGGTTGCAGTTCGCGGCCCGAGAAGCACTCTCCGGCCAACATGCCCAACGTCCAGCAACAGCTCCCAAACCGAAAAAGCCAGGACCCAAAGACCTAGCTGGCCTGAAGGGCTTCCAGGGGGCCCCCAAGCAGCCCCTCTCCATTTGGGTCAGGGGGCTTTCGTTGGGCCGGGAACCTGGGAGGTACCTGCAAGGTTGCAGTTCACAGCCTGAGAAGCACTCTCCGGCCAACATGCCCAACGTCCAGCAACAGCTCCCAAACCGAAGGAGCCAGGACCCAAAGACCTAGCTGGCCTGAAGGGCCCCCAGGGGGCCCCCAAGCAGCCCCTCTCCATTTGGGTCTGGGGGCTTTCGTTGGGCCGGGGACCTGGGAGGTACCTGCAAGGTTGCAGTTCGCAGCCCGAGAAGCACTCTCCGGTCAACATGCCCAACGTCCAGCAACAGCTCCCAAACCGAAGGAGCCAGGACCCAAAGACCTAGCTGGACTGAAGGGTACCCAGGGGGCCCCCAAACAGCCCTTCTCAATTTGGGTCTGGGGGCTTTCGTTGGGCATGGAGTCTGGGAGGTACCTGCAAGGTTGCAGTTCGCGGCCCGAGAAGCACTCTCCGGCCAACATGCCCAACTGCAGCAACAGCTCCCAAACCGAAGGAGTCAGGACCCAAAGACCTAGCTGGCCTGGAGTGTCCCCAGGAGGCCCGCCAGCAGCCCCTCTCAATTTTGGTCTGGGGGCTTTCGTTGGGCCGGGAACCTGGGAGGTGCCTGCAAGGTTGCAGTTCGCGTCCCGAGAAGCACTCTCCGGCCATCATGCCCAAAGTCAAGCAACAGCTCCCAAACCCAAGGAGCCAGGACCCAAAGACCTAGCTGGCCTGAAGAGTCCCCAGGGGGCCCCCAAACAGCCCCTCTCCATTTGGGTCTGGGGGCTTTCGTTGGGCCGGGAACCTGGGAGCTACCTGCAAGGTTGCAGTTCACGGCCCGAGAAGCACTCTCCGGCCAATATGCCCAACGTCCAGCAACAGCTCCCAAACCGAAGGAGCCAGGACCCAAAGACCTAGCTGGCCTGAAGGGGCCCCAGGGGGCCCCCAAACAGCCCCTCTCAATTTGGGTCTGGGGGCTTTCGTTGGGCCTGGGACATAGGAGGTACCTGCAAGGTTGCAGTTCGCGGCCCGAGAAGCACTCTCCGGCCATCATGCCCAACGTCCAGCAACAGCTCCCAAACCGAAGGAGCCAGGACCCAAAGACCTAGCTGGCCTGAAGAGTCCCCAGGTGGCCCCCAAGCAGCCCCTCTCAATTTGGGTCTGGGGGCTTTCGTTGGGCCGGGAACCTGGGAGGTACCTGCAAGGTTGCAGTTCACGGCCCGAGAAGCACTCTCCGGCCAACATGCCCAACGTCCAGCAACAGCTCCCAAACCGAAGGAGCCAGGACCCAAAGACCTAGCTGGCCTGAAGAGTCCCCAGGGGGCCCCCAAGCAGCCCCTCTCCATTTGGGTCTGGGGGCTTTCGTTGGGCCGGGATCCTGGGAGGTGCCTGCAAGGTTGCAGTTCGCGTCCCGAGAAGCACTCTCCGGCCAACATGCCCAACTGCAGCAACAGCTCCCAAAGCGAAGGAGCCAGGACCCAAAGACCTAGCTGGCCTGAAGGGGCCCCAGGGGGCCCCCAAACAGCCCCTCTCCATTTGGGTCTGGGGGCTTTCGTTGGGCCGGGAACCTGGGAAGTGCCTGCAAGGTTGCAGTTCGCGGCCCGAGAAGCACTCTCCGGCCAACATGCCCAACGTCCAGCAACAGCTCCCAAACCGAAGGAGCCAGGACCCAAAGACCTAGCTGGCCTGAAGGGCCCCCAGGGGGCCCCCAAACAGCCCCTCTCCATTTGGGTCTGGGGGCTTTCGTTGGGCCGGGAACCTGGAAGCTACCTGCAAGGTTGCAGTTCGCGGCCCGAGAAGCACACTCCGGCCAACATGCCCAACGTCCAGCAACAGCTCCCAAACTGAAGGAGCCAGGACCCAAAGACCTAGCTGGCCTGAAGGGCCCCCAGCGGGCCCCCAAGCAGCCCCTCTCAATTTGGATCTGGGGGCTTTCGTTGGGCCTGGGACATAGGAGGTACCTGCAAGGTTGCAGTTCGCGGCCCGAGAAGCACTCTCCGGCCATCATGCCCAACGTCCAGCAACAGCTCCCAAACCAAAGGAGCCAGGACCCAAAGACCTAGCTGGCCTGAAGAGTCCCCAGGGGGCCCCCAAGCAGCCCCTCTCCATTTGGGTCTGGGGGCTTTCGTTGGGCCGGGAACCTGGGAGCTACCTGCAAGGTTGCAGTTCACGGCCCGAGAAGTACTCTCCGGCCAACATGCCCAACGTCCAGCAACAGCTCCCAAACCGAAGGAGCCAGGACCCAAAGACCTAGCTGGCCTGAAGAGTCCCCAGGGGGCCCCCAAACAGCCCCTCTCCATTTGGGTCTGGGGGCTTTCCTTGGGCCGGGGACATGGGAGGTACCTGCAAGGTTGCAGTTCGCAGCCTGAGAAGCACTCTCCGGTCAACATGCCCAACGTCCAGCAACAGCTCCCAAACCGAAGGAGCCAGGACCCAAAGACCTAGCTGGACTGAAGGGTCCCCAGGGGGCCCCCAAACAGCCCCTCCCCATTTGGGTCTGGGGGCTTTCGTTGGGCATGGAGTCTGGGAGGAACCTGCAAGGTTGCAGTTCGCGGCCCGAGAAGCACTCTCCGGCCAACATGCCCAACTGCAGCAACAGCTCCCAAACCGAAGGAGCCAGGACCCAAAGACCTAGCTGGCCTGGAGTGTCCCCAGGGGGCCCCCAAACAGCCCCTCTCAATTTGGGTCTGGGGGCTTTCGTTGGGCCGGGAACCTGGGAGGTGCATGCAAGGTTGCAGTTCGCGGCCCGAGAAGCACTCTCCGGCCATCATGCCCAACGTCCAGCAACAGCTCCCAAACCCAAGGAGCCAGGACCCAAAGACCTAGCTGGCCTGAAGAGTCCCCAGGGGGCCCCCAAGCAGCCCCTCTCAATTTGGGTCTGGGGGCTTTCGTTGGGCCGGGAACCTGGGAGCTACCTGCAAGGTTGCAGTTCACGGCCCGAGAAGCACTCTCCGGTCAACATGCCCAACGTCCAGCAACAGCTCCCAAACCGAAGGAGCCAGGACCCAAAGACCTAGCTGGCCTGAAGGGCCCCCAGGGGGCCCCCAAGCAGCCCCTCTCCATTTGGGTCTGGGGGCTTTCGTTGGGCCGGAAACCTGGGAAGTGCCAGCAAGGTTGCAGTTCGCGGCCCGAGAAGCACTCTCCGGCCAACATGCCCAACGTCCAGCAACAGCTCCCAAACCGAAGGAGCCAGGACCCAAAGACCTAGCTGGCCTGAAGGGCCCCCAGGGGGCCCCCAAGCAGCCCCTCTCAATTTGGGTGTGGGGGCTTTCGTTGGGCCTGGGACCTGGGAGGTACCTGCAAGGTTGCAGTTCGCAGCCCGAGAAGCACTCTCCGGTCAACATGCCCAACTGCAGAAACAGCTCCCAAAACGAAGGAACCAGGACCCAAAGACCTAGCTGGCCTGAAGGGGCCCCAAGGGGCCCCCAAGCAGCCCCTCCCAATTTGGGTCTGGGGGCTTTCCTTGGGCCAGGAACCTGGGAGCTACCTGCAAGGTTGCAGTTCACGTACCGTGAAGCACTCTCCGGCCAACATGCCCAACTGCGGCAACAGCTCCCAAACCGAAGGAGCCAGGACCCAAAGACATAGCTGGCCTGAAGGGCCCCCAGGGGGCCCCCAAGCAGCCCCTCTCAATTTGGATCTGGGGGCTTTCGTTGGGCCTCGGACCTGGGAGGTACCTGCAAGGTTGCAGTTCACAGCCCTAGAAGCACTCTCCGGTCAACATGCCCAACGTCCAGCAACAGCTCCCAAACCGAAGGAGCCAGGACCCAAAGACCTAGCTGGCCTGAAGGGCCCCCAGGGGGCCCCCAAGCAGCCCCTCTCAATTTGGGTCTGGGGTCTTTCGTTGGGCCGGGGACATGGGAGGTACCTGCAAGGTTGCAGTTCGCAGCCCGAGAAGCACTCTCCGGCCAACATGCCCAACGTCCAGCAACAGCTCCCAAACCGAAGGAGCCAGGACCCAAAGACCTAGCTGGCCTGAAGGGCCCCCAGCGGGCCCCCAAGCAGCCCCTCTCAATTTGCGTCTGGGGGCTTTCGTTGGGCCTGGGACATAGGAGGTACCTGCAAGGTTGCAGTTCGCGGCCCGAGAAGCACTCTCCGGCCATCATGCCCAACGTCCAGCAACAGCTCCCAAACCAAAGGAGCCAGGACCCAAAGACCTAGCTGGCCTGAAGAGTCCCCAGGGGGCCCCCAAGCAGCCCCTCTCCATTTGGGTCTGGGGGCTTTCGTTGGGCCGGGAACCTGGGAGCTACCTGCAAGGTTGCAGTTCACGGCCCGAGAAGTACTCTCCGGCCAACATGCCCAACGTCCAGCAACAGCTCCCAAACCGAAGGAGCCAGGACCCAAAGACCTAGCTGGCCTGAAGAGTCCCCAGGGGGCCCCCAAACAGCCCCTCTCCATTTGGGTCTGGGGGCTTTCCTTGGGCCGTGGACCTGGGAGGTACCTGCAAGGTTGCAGTTCGCGGCCCGAGAAGCACTCTCCGGCCATCATGCCCAACGTCCAGCAACAGCTCCCAAACCCAAGGAGCCAGGACCCAAAGACCTAGCTGGCCTGAAGAGGCCCCAGGGGGCCCCCAAGCAGCCCCTCTCAATTTGGGTCTGGGGGCTTTCGTTGGGCCGGGAACCTGGGAGCTACCTGCAAGGTTGCAGTTCACGGCCCGAGAAGCACTCTCCGGTCAACATGCCCAACGTCCAGCAACAGCTCCCAAACCGAAGGAGCCAGGACCCAAAGACCTAGCTGGCCTGAAGGGGCACCAGGGGGCCCCCAAGCAGCCCCTCTCCATTTGGGTCTGGGGGCTTTCGTTGGGCCGGAAACCTGGGAAGTGCCAGCAAGGTTGCAGTTCGCGGCCCGAGAAGCACTCTCCGGCCAACATGCCCAACGTCCAGCAACAGCTCCCAAACCGAAGGAGCCAGGACCCAAAGACCTAGCTGGCCTGAAGGGCCCCCAGGGGGCCCCCAAGCAGCCCCTCTCAATTTGGGTGTGGGGGCTTTCGTTGGGCCTGGGACCTGGGATGTACCTGCAAGGTTGCAGTTCGCAGCCCGAGAAGCACTCTCCGGTCAACATGCCCAACTGCAGCAACAGCTCCCAAAACGAAGGAGCCAGGACCCAAAGACCTAGCTGGGCTGAAGGGGCCCCAAGGGGCCCCCAAGCAGCCCCTCCCAATTTGGGTCTGGGGGCTTTCCTTGGGCCGGGAACCTGGGAGCTACCTGCAAGGTTGCAGTTCGCAGCCTGAGAAGCACTCTCCGGCCAACATGCCCAACGTCCAGCAACAGCTCCCAAACCGAAGGAGCCAGGACCCAAAGACCTAGCTGGCCTGAAGGGCCCCCAGGGGGCCCCCAAGCAGCCCCTCTCAATTTGGGTGTGGGGGCTTTCATTGGGCCGGGGACCTGGGAGGTACCTGCAAGGTTGCAGTTCGCAGCCCGAGAAGCACTCTCCGGTCAACATGCCCAACTGCAGCAACAGCTCCCAAAACGAAGGAGCCAGGACCCAAAGACCTAGCTGGGCTGAAGGGGCCCCAAGGGGCCCCCAAGCAGCCCCTCCCAATTTGGGTCTGGGGGCTTTCCTTGGGCCGGGAACCTGGGAGCTACCTGCAAGGTTGCAGTTCGCAGCCTGAGAAGCACTCTCCGGCCAACATGCCCAACGTCCAGCAACAGCTCCCAAACCGAAGGAGCCAGGACCCAAAGACCTAGCTGGCCTGAAGGGCCCCCAGGGGGCCCCCAAGCAGCCCCTCTCAATTTGGGTGTGGGGGCTTTCATTGGGCCGGGGACCTGGGAGCTACCTGCAAGGTTGCAGTTCACGTACCGTGAAGCACTCTCTGGCCAACATGCCCAACGTCCAGCAACAGCTCCCAAACCGAAGGAACCAGGACCCAAAGACCTAGCTGGCCTGAAGGGGTCCCAGGGGGTCCCCAAACAGCCCCTCTCCATTTGGGTCTGGGGGCTTTCGTTGGGCCGGGAACCTGGGAGCTACCTGCAAGGTTGCAGTTCGCGGCCCGAGAAGCACTCTCCGGCCAACATGCCCAACTGCGGCAACAGCTCCCAAACCGAAGGAGCCAGGACCCAAAGACATAGCTGGCCTGAAGGGCCCCCAGGGGGCCCCCAAGCAGCCCCTCTCAATTTGGATCTGGGGGCTTTCGTTGGGCCTCGGACCTGGGAGGTACCTGCAAGGTTGCAGTTCACAGCCCTAGAAGCACTCTCCGGTCAACATGCCCAACGTCCAGCAACAGCTCCCAAACCGAAGGAGCCAGGACCCAAAGACCTAGCTGGCCTGAAGGGCCCCCAGGGTGCCCCCAAGCAGCCCCTCTCAATTTGGGTCTGGGGGCTTTCGTTGGGCCGGGGACATGGGAGGTACCTGCAAGGTTGCAGTTCGCAGCCCGAGAAGCACTCTCCGGCCAACATGCCCAACGTCCAGCAACAGCTCCCAAACCGAAGGAGCCAGGACCCAAAGACCTAGCTGGCCTGAAGGGCCCCCAGGGACCCTCCAAGCAGCCCCTCTCCATTTGGGTCTGGGGGCTTTCGTTGGGCCGGGGACCTGGGAGGTAAATGCAAGGTTGCAGTTCGCAGCCCGAGAAGCACTCTCCGGTCAACATGCCCAACGTCCAGCAACAGCTCCCAAACCGAAGGAGCCAGGACCCAAAGACCTAGCTGGACTGAAGAGTCCCCAGGGGGCCCCCAAACAGCCCCTCCCCATTTAGGTCTGGGGGCTTTCGTTGGGCATGGAGTCTGGGAGGAACCTGCAAGGTTGCAGTTCGCGGCCCGAGAAGCACTCTCCGGCCAACATGCCCAACTGCAGCAACAGCTCCCAAACCAAAGGAGTCAGGACCCAAAGACCTAGCTGGCCTGGAGTGTCCCCAGGGGGCCCGCAAGCAGCCCCTCTCAATTTTGGTCTGGGGGCTTTCGTTGGGCAGGGAACCTGGGAGGTGCCTGCAAGGTTGCAGTTCGCGGCCCGAGAAGCAATCTCTGGCCAACATGCCCAACGTCCAGCAACAGCTCCCAAACCCAAGGAGCCAGGACCCAAAGACCTAGCTGGCCTGAAGAGTCCCCAGGGTGCCCCCAAGCAGCCCCTCTCCATTTGGGTCTGGGGGCTTTCGTTGGGCATGGAACCTGGGAGCTACCTGCAAGGTTGCAGTTCGCGGCCCGAGAAGCACTCTCCGGCCAACATGCCCAACGTCCAGCAACAGCTCCCAAACCGAAGGAGCCAGGACCCAAAGACCTAGCTGGCCTGAAGGGCCCCCAGGGGGCCCCCAAGCAGCCCCTCTCAATTTGGGTGTGGGGGCTTTCGTTGGGCCGGGGACCTGGGAGGTACCTGCAAGGTTGCAGTTCGCAGCCCGAGAAGAACTCTCCGGTCAACATGCCCAACTGCAGAAACAGCTCCCAAAACGAAGGAGCCAGGACCCAAAGACCTAGCTGGCCTGAAGGGGCCCCAAGGGGCCCCCAAGCAGCCCCTCCCAATTTGGGTCTGGGGGCTTTCCTTGGGCCGGGAACCTGGGAGCTACCTGCAAGGTTGCAGTTCACGTACCGTGAAGCACTCTCTGGCCAACATGCCCAACGTCCAGCAACAGCTCCCAAACCGAAGGAGCCAGGACCCAAAGACCTAGCTGGCCTGAAGGGGCCCCAGGGGGCCCCCAAGCAGCCCCTCTCCATTTGGGTCTGGGGGCTTTCGTTGGGCCGGGAACCTGGGAGCTACCTGCAAGGTTGCAGTTCGCGGCCCGAGAAGCACTCTCCGGCCAACATGCCCAACGTCCAGCAACAGCTCCCAAACCGAAGGAGCCAGGACCCAAAGACCTAGCTGGCCTGAAGGGCCCCCAGGGGGCCCCCAAGCAGCCCCTCTCCATTTGGGTCTGGGGGCTTTCGTTGGGCTGGGAACCTGGGAGCTACCTGCAAGGTTGCAGTCCGCGGCCCGAGAAGCACTCTCCGGCCAACATGCACAACTGCAGCAACAGCTCCCAAACCGAAGGAGCCAGGACCCAAAGACCTAGCTGGCCTGAAGGGCCCCTAGGGGGCCCCCAAGCAGCCCCTCTCCATTTGGGTCTGGGGGCTTTCGTTGGGCAGGGAACCTGGGAGATACCTGCAAGGTTGCAGTTCACGGCCCGAGAAGCACTCTCCGGCCAACATGCCCAACGTCCAGCAACAGCTCCCAAACCGAAGGAGCCAGGACCCAAAGACCTAGCTGGCCTGAAGGGGCCCCAGGGGGCCCCCAAGCAGCCCCTCTCCATTTGGGTCTGGGGGCTTTCATTGGGCCGGGGACCTGGGAAGTGCCAGCAAGGTTGCAGTTCGCGGCCCGAGAAGCACTCTCCGGCCAACATGCACAACGTCCAGCCACAGCTCCCAAACCGAAGGAGCCAGGACCCAAAGACCTAGCTGGCCTGAAGAGTCCCCAGGGGGCCCCCAAACAGCCCCTCTCCATTTGGGTCTGGGGGCTTTCGTTGGGCCGGGAACCTGGGAGGTACCTGCAAGGTTGCAGTTCGCGGCCCGAGAATCACTCTCCGGTCAACATGCCCAACTGCAGCAACAGCTCCCAAACCGAAGGAGCCAGGACCCAAAGACCTAGCTGGCCTGAAGAGTCCCCAGGGGGCCCCCAAGCAGCCCCTCTCCATTTGGGTCTGGGGGCTTTCGTTGGGCCGGGATCCTGGGAGGTACCTGCAAGGTTGCAGTTCACGGCCCGAGAAGCACTCTCCGGCCAACATGCACAACGTCCAGCAACAGCTCCCAAACCCAAGGAGCCAGGACCCAAAGACCTAGCCGGCCTGAAGGGGCCCCAGGGGGCCCCCAAGCAGCCCCTCTCCATTTGGGTCTGGGGGCTTTCGTTGGGCAGGGAACCTGGGAGCTACCTGCAAGTTTGCAGTTCGAGGCCCGAGAAGCACTCTCCGGTCAACATGCCCAACGTCCAGCAACAGCTCCCAAACCGAAGGAGCCAGGACCCAAAGACCTAGCTGGCCTGAAGGGCCCCCAGGGGGCCCCCAAACAGCCCCTCTCCATTTGGGTCTGGGGGCTTTCGTTGGGCATGGAGTCTGGGAGGAACCTGCAAGGTTGCAGTTCGTGGCCCGAGAAGCACTCTCCGGTCAACATGCCCAACGTCCAGCAACAGCTCCCAAACCGAAGGAGCCAGGACCCAAAGACCTAGCTGGCCTGAAGGGCCCCCAGGGGGCCCACAAGCAGCCCCTCTCCATTTGGGTCTGGGGGCTTTCGTTCGGCAGGTACCTGGGAGGTACCTGCAAGGTTGCAGTTCGCGGCCCGAGAAGCACTCTCCGGTCAACATGCCCAACTGCAGAAACAGCTCCCAAACCGAAGGAGCCAGGACCCAAAGACCTAGCTAGCCTGAAGGGGCCCCAAGGGGCCCCCAAGCAGCCCCTCCCAATTTGGGTCTGGGGGCTTTCCTTGGGCCGGGAACCTGGGAGCTACCTGCAAGATTGCAGTTCACGTACCGAGAAGCACTCTCTGGCCAACATGCCCAACGTCAAGCAACAGCTCCCAAACCGAAGGAGCCAGGACCCAAAGACCTAGCTGGCCTGAAGGGCCCCCAGGGGGCCCCCAAGCAGCCCCTCTCCATTTGGGTCTGGGGGCTTTCGTTGGGCCGGGAACCTGGAAGCTACCTGCAAGGTTGCAGTTCGCGGCCCGAGAAGCACTCTCCGGCCAACATGCCCATCTGCAGCAACAGCTCCCAAACCGAAGGAGCCAGGACCCAAAGACCTAGCTGGCCTGAAGGGCCCCCAGGGGGCCCCCAAGCAGCCCCTCTCCATTTGGGTCTGGGGGCTTTCGTTGGGCTGGGGACCTGGGAGGTACCTGCAAGGTTGCAGTTCGCAGCCCGAGAAGCACTCTCCGGTCAACATGCCCAACTGCAGCAACAGCTCCCAATCCGAAGGAGCCAGGACCCA
This sequence comes from Gallinula chloropus, assembly GCF_964237585.1. Classification (NCBI taxonomy): domain Eukaryota; kingdom Metazoa; phylum Chordata; class Aves; order Gruiformes; family Rallidae; genus Gallinula; species Gallinula chloropus. The sequence continues at coordinate 62,566 of NW_028168467.1, forward strand.
AAGACCTAGCTGGCCTGAAGGGCCCCCAGGGGGCCCCCAAGCAGCCCCTCTCCATTTGGATCTGGGGGCTTTCGTTGGGCCTGGGACCTGGGAGGTACCTGCAAGGTTGCAGTTCGCAGCCCGAGAAGCACTCTCCGGTCAACATGCCCAACGTCCAGCAACAGCTCCCAAACCGAAGGAGCCAGGACCCAAAGACCTAGCTGGCCTGAAGGGCCCCCAGGGGGCCCCCAAGCAGCCCCTCTCCATTTGGGTCTGGGGGCTTTCGTTGGGCCGGGGACATGGGAGGTACCTGCAAGGTTGCAGTTCGCAGCCCGAGAAGCACTCTCCGGCCAACATGCACAACGTCCAGCAACAGCTCCCAAAACGAGGGAGCCAGGACCCAAAGACCTAGCTGGCCTGAAGAGTCCCCAGGGTGCCCCCAAACAGCCCCTCTCAATTTGGGTCTGGGGGCTTTCGTTGGGCATGCAACCTGGGAGGTATCTGCAAGGTTGCAGTTCGCAGCCCGAGAAGCACTCTCCGGCCAACATGCCCAACGTCCAGCAACAGCTCCCAAACCGAAGGAGCCAGGACCCAAAGACCTAGCTGGCCTGAAGGGCCCCCAGGGGGCCCCCAAGCAGCCCCTCTCAATTTGGATCTGGGGGCTTTCGTTGGGCCGGGGACCTGGGAGGTACCTGCAAGGTTGCAGTTCGCAGCCCGAGAAGCACTCTCCGGCCAACATGCCCAACGTCCAGCAACAGCCCCCAAACCGAAGGAGCCAGGACCCAAAGACCTAGCTGGCCTGAAGGGTCCCCAGGGGGCCCCCAAACAGCCCCTCTCAATTTGGGTCTGGGGGCTTTCGTTGGGCATGAAGTCTGGGAGGTACCTGCAAGGTTGCAGTTCACGGCCCGAGAAGCACTCTCCGGCCAACATGCCCAACGTCCAGCAACAGCTCCCAAACCGAAGGAGCCAGGGCCCAAAGACCTAGCTGGCCTGAAGGGTCCCCAGGGGGCCCCCAAACAGCCCCTCTCAATTTGGGTCTGGGGCTTTCGTTGGGCATGGAACCTGGGAGCTACCTGCAAGGTTGCAGTTCGCAGCCCGAGAAGCACTCTCCGGCCAACATGCCCAACTGCAGCAACAGCTCCCAAACCGAAGGAGCCAGTACCCAAAGACCTAGCTGGCCTGAAGGGCCCCCAGGGGGCCCCCAAGCAGCCCCTCTCCATTTGGGTCTGGGGGCTTTCGTTGGGCCGGGAACCTGGGAGGTACCTGCAAGGTTGCAGTTCGCGGCCCGAGAAGCACTCTCCAGCCAACATGCGCAACGTCCAGCAACAGCTCCCAAACCGAAGGAGCCAGGACCCAAAGACCTAGCTGGCCTGAAGGGGCCCCAGGGGGCCCCCAAGCAGCCCCTCTCCATTTGGGTCTGGGGGCTTTCGTTGGGCCGGGGACCTGGGAGGTACCTGCCCGGTTGCAGTTCGCGGCCCGAGAAGCACTCTCCGGCCAACATGCCCAACGTCCAGCAACAGCTCCCAAACCCAAGGAGCCAGGACCCAAAGACCTAGCCGGCCTGAAGGGGCCCCAGGGGGCCCCCAAGCAGCCCCTCTCCATTTGGGTCTGGGGGCTTTCGTTGGGCTGGGAACCTGGGAGCTACCTGCAAGTTTGCAGTTCGAGGCCCAAGAAGCACTCTCCGGTCAACATGCCCAACGTCCAGCAACAGCTCCCAAACCGAAGGAGCCAGGACCCAAAGACCTAGCTGGCCTGAAGAGTCCCCAGGGGGCCCCCAAACAGCCCCTCTCCATTTGGGTCTGGGGGCTTTCGTTGGGCATGGAGTCTGGGAGGAACCTGCAAGGTTGCAGTTCGCGGCCCGAGAAGCACTCTCCGGTCAACATGCCCAACGTCCAGCAACAGCTCCCAAACCGAAGGAGCCAGGACCCAAAGACATAGCTGGCCTGAAGGGCCCCCAGGGGGCCCCCAAGCAGCCCCTCTCAATTTGGATCTGGGGGCTTTCGTTGGGCTGGGGACCTGGGAGGTACCTGCAAGGTTGCAGTTCGCAGCCCGAGAAGCACTCTCCGGTCAACATGCCCAACTGCAGCAACAGCTCCCAATCCGAAGGAGCCAGGACCCAAAGACCTAGCTGGCCTGAAGGGCCCCCAGGGGGCCCCCAAGCAGCCCCTCTCCATTTGGATCTGGGGGCTTTCGTTGGGTCTGGGACCTGGGAGGTACCTGCAAGGTTGCAGTTCGCAGCCCGAGAAGCACTCTCCGGTCAACATGCCCAACGTCCAGCAACAGCTCCCAAACCGAAGGAGCCAGGACCCAAAGACCTAGCTGGCCTGAAGGGCCCCCAGGGGGCCCCCAAGCAGCCCCTCTCAATTTGGATCTGGGGGCTTTCGTTGGGCCGGGGACCTGGGAGGTACCTGCAAGGTTGCAGTTCGCAGCCCGAGAAGCACTCTCCGGCCAACATGCCCAACGTCCAGCAACAGCCCCCAAACCGAAGGAGCCAGGACCCAAAGACCTAGCTGGCCTGAAGGGTCCCCAGGGGGCACCCAAACAGCCCCTCTCAATTTGGGTCTGGGGGCTTTCGTTGGGCATGAAGTCTGGGAGGTACCTGCAAGGTTGCAGTTCACGGCCCGAGAAGCACTCTCCGGCCAACATGCCCAACGTCCAGCAACAGCTCCCAAACCGAAGGAGCCAGGACCCAAAGACCTAGCTGGCCTGAAGGGTCCCCAGGGGGCCCCCAAACAGCCCCTCTCAATTTGGGTCTGGGGCTTTCGTTGGGCATGGAACCTGGGAGCTACCTGCAAGGTTGCAGTTCGCAGCCCGAGAAGCACTCTCCGGCCAACATGCCCAACTGCAGCAACAGCTCCCAAACCGAAGGAGCCAGTACCCAAAGACCTAGCTGGCCTGAAGGGCCCCCAGGGGGCCCCCAAGCAGCCCCTCTCCATTTGGGTCTGGGGGCTTTCGTTGGGCCGGGAACCTGGGAGGTACCTGCAAGGTTGCAGTTCGCGGCCCGAGAAGCACTCTCCAGCCAACATGCACAACGTCCAGCAACAGCTCCCAAACCGAAGGAGCCAGGACCCAAAGACCTAGCTGGCCTGAAGGGGCCCCAGGGGGCCCCCAAGCAGCCCCTCTCCATTTGGGTCTGGGGTCTTTCGTTGGGCCGGGGACCTGGGAGGTACCTGCCCGGTTGCAGTTCGCGGCCCGAGAAGCACTCTCCGGCCAACATGCCCAACGTCCAGCAACAGCTCCCAAACCCAAGGAGCCAGGACCCAAAGACCTAGCCGGCCTGAAGGGACCCCAGGGGGCCCCCAAGCAGCCCCTCTCCATTTGGGTCTGGGGGCTTTCGTTGGGCTGGGAACCTGGGAGCTACCTGCAAGTTTGCAGTTCGAGGCCCGAGAAGCACTCTCCGGTCAACATGCCCAACGTCCAGCAACAGCTCCCAAACCGAAGGAGCCAGGACCCAAAGACCTAGCTGGCCTGAAGGGCCCCCAGGGGGCCCCCAAGCAGCCCCTCTCCATTTGGGTCTGGGGGCTTTCGTTGGGCATGGAGTCTGGGAGGAACCTGCAAGGTTGCAGTTCGCGGCCGGAGAAGCACTCTCCGGTCAACATGCCCAACGTCCAGCAACAGCTCCCAAACCGAAGGAGCCAGGACCCAAAGACATAGCTGGCCTGAAGGGCCCCCAGGGGGCCCACAAGCAGCCCCTCTCAATTTGGATCTGGGGGCTTTCGTTGGGCTGGGGACCTGGGAGGTACCTGCAAGGTTGCAGTTCGGAGCCCGAGAAGCACTCTCCGGTCAACATGCCCAACTGCAGCAACAGCTCCCAATCCGAAGGAGCCAGGACCCAAAGACCTAGCTGGCCTGAAGGGCCCCCAGGGGGCCCCCAAGCAGCCCCTCTCCATTTGGATCTGGGGGCTTTCGTTGGGTCTGGGACCTGGGAGGTACCTGCAAGGTTGCAGTTCGCAGCCCGAGAAGCACTCTCCGGTCAACATGCCCAACGTCCAGCAACAGCTCCCAAACCGAAGGAGCCAGGACCCAAAGACCTAGCTGGCCTGAAGGGCCCCCAGGGGGCCCCCAAGCAGCCCCTCTCCATTTGGGTCTGGGGGCTTTCGTTGGGCCGGGGACCTGGGAGGTACCTGCAAGGTTGCAGTTCGCAGCCCGAGAAGCACTCTCCGGCCAACATGCCCAACGTCCAGCAACAGCTCCCAAACCGAAGGAGCCAGGACCCAAAGACCTAGCTGGCCTGAAGGGTCCCCAGGGGGCCCCCAAACAGCCCCTCTCAATTTGGGTCTGGGGGCTTTCGTTGGGCATGGAGTCTGGGAGCTACCTGCAAGGTTGCAGTTCACGGCCCGAGAAGCACTCTCCGGCCAACATGCCCAACGTCCAGCAACAGCTCCCAAACCGAAGGAGCCAGGACCCAAAGACCTAGCTGGCCTGAAGGGTCCCCAGGGGGCCCCCAAACAGCCCCTCTCAATTTGGGTCTGGGGCTTTCGTTGGGCATGGAACCTGGGAGCTACCTGCAAGGTTGCAGTTCGCAGCCCGAGAAGCACTCTCCGGCCAACATGCCCAACTGCAGCAACAGCTCCCAAACCGAAGGAGCCAGGACCCAAAGACCTAGCTGGCCTGAAGGGCCCCCAGGGGGCCCCCAAGCAGCCCCTCTCCATTTGGGTCTGGGGGCTTTCGTTGGGCCGGGAACCTGGGAGGTACCTGCAAGGTTGCAGTTCGCGGCCCGAGAAGCACTCTCCGGCCAACATGCACAACGTCCAGCAACAGCTCCCAAACCGAAGGAGCCAGGACCCAAAGACCTAGCTGGCCTGAAGGGGCCCCAGGGGGCCCCCAAGCAGCCCCTCTCCATTTGGGTCTGGGGTCTTTCGTTGGGCCGGGGACATGGGAGGTACCTGCCCGGTTGCAGTTCGCGGCCCGAGAAGCACTCTCCGGCCAACATGCCCAACGTCCAGCAACAGCTCCCAAACCCAAGGAGCCAGGACCCAAAGACCTAGCTGGCCTGAAGGGCCCCTAGGGGGCCCCCAAGCAGCCCCTCTCCATTTGGGTCTGGGGGCTTTCGTTGGGCTGGGGACCTGGGAGGTACCTGCAAGGTTGCAGTTCGCAGCCCGAGAAGCACTCTCCGGTCAACATGCCCAACTGCAGCAACAGCTCCCAATCCGAAGGAGCCAGGACCCAAAGACCTAGCTGGCCTGAAGGGCCCCCAGGGGGCCCCCAAGCAGCCCCTCTCCATTTGGATCTGGGGGCTTTCGTTGGGCCTGGGACCTGGGAGGTACCTGCAAGGTTGCAATTCGCAGCCCGAGAAGCACTCTCCGGCCAACATGCCCAACGTCCAGCAACAGCTCCCAAACCGAAGGAGCCAGGACCCAAAGACCTAGCTGGCCTGAAGGGCCCCCAGGGGGCCCCCAAGCAGCCCCTCTCCATTTGGGTCTGGGGGCTTTCGTTGGGCCGGGGACATGGGAGGTACCTGCAAGGTTGCAGTTCGCAGCCCGAGAAGCACTCTCCGGCCAACATGCCCAACGTCCAGCAACAGCTCCCAAACCGAAGGAGCCAGGACCCAAAGACCTAGCTGGCCTGAAGGGCCCCCAGGGGGCCCCCAAACAGCCCCTCTCAATTTGGGTCTGGGGCTTTCGTTGGGCATGGAACCTGGGAGCTACCTGCAAGGTTGCAGTTCGCAGCCCGAGAAGCACTCTCCGGCCAACATGCCCAACTGCAGCAACAGCTCCCAAACCGAAGGAGCCAGTACCCAAAGTCCTAGCTGGCCTGAAGGGCCCCCAGGGGGCCCCCAAGCAGCCCCTCTCCATTTGGGTCTGGGGGCTTTCGTTGGGCCGGGAACCTGGGAGGTACCTGCAAGGTTGCAGTTCGCGGCCCGAGAAGCACTCTCCGGCCAACATGCACAACGTCCAGCAACAGCTCCCAAACCGAAGGAGCCAGGACCCAAAGACCTAGCTGGCCTGAAGGGGCCCCAGGGGGCCCCCAAGCAGCCCCTCTCCATTTGGGTCTGGGGGCTTTCGTTGGGCCGGGAACCTGGGAGCTACCTGCAAGGTTGCAGTTCGAGGCCCGAGAAGCACTCTCCGGCCAACATGCCCAACTGCAGCAACAGCTCCCAAACCGAACGAGCCAGGACCCAAAGACCTAGCTGGCCTGAAGGGCCCCCAGGGGGCCCCCAAGCAGCCCCTCTCAATTTGGGTCTGGGGGCTTTCGTTGGGCCGGGGACCTGGGAGGTACCTGCAAGGTTGCAGTTCGCAGCCCGAGAAGCACTCTCCGGCCAACATGCCCAACGTCCAGCAACAGCTCCCAAACCGAAGGAGCCAGGACCCAAAGACCTAGCTGGCCTGAAGGGCCCCCAGGGGGCCCCCAAGCAGTCCCTCTCCATTTGGGTCTGGGGGCTTTCGTTGGGCCTGGGACATGGGAGGTACCTGCAAGGTTGCAGTTCGCAGCCCGAGAAGCACTCTCCGGCCAACATGCCCAACTGCAGCAACAGCTCCCAAACCGAACGAGCCAGGACCCAAAGACCTAGCTGGCCTGAAGGGCCCCCAGGGGGCCCCCAAGCAGCCCCTCTCCATTTGGGTCTGGGGGCTTTCGTTGGGCCGGGGACCTGGGAGGTACCTGCAAGGTTCCAGTTCGCAGCCCGAGAAGCACTCTCCGGTCAACAGGCCCAACGTCCAGCAACAGCTCCCAAACCGAAGGAGCCAGGACCCAAAGACCTAGCTGGACTGAAGGGCCCCCTGGGGGCCCCCAAACAGCCCCTCTCAATTTGGGTCTGGGGGCTTTCGTTGGGCCTGGGACATGGGAGGTACCTGCAAGGTTGCAATTCGCAGCCCGAGAAGCACTCTCCGGTCAACATGCCCAACTGCAGCAACAGCTCCCAAACCGAAGGAGCCAGGACCCAAAGACCTAGCTGGCCTGGAGTGTCCCCAAGGGGCCCGCAAGCAGCCCCTCTCAATTTGGGTCTGGGGGCTTTCGTTGGGCATGGAGTCTGGGAGGTACCTGCAAGGTTGCAGTTCACGTACCGAGAAGCACTCTCCGGCCAACATGCCCAACGTCCAGCAACAGCTCCCAAACCGAAGGAGCCAGGACCCAAAGACCTAGCTGGCCTGAAGGGTCCCCAGGGGGCCCCCAAACAGCCCCTCTCAATTTGGGTCTGGGGCTTTCGTTGGGCATGGAACCTGGGAGCTACCTGCAAGGTTGCAGTTCGCAGCCCGAGAAGCACTCTCCGGCCAACATGCCCAACTGCAGCAACAGCTCCCAAACCGAAGGAGCCAGGACCCAAAGACCTAGCTGGCCTGAAGGGCCCCCAGGGGGCCCCCAAGCAGCCCCTCTCCATTTGGGTCTGGGGGCTTTCGTTGGGCCGGGAACCTGGGAGGTACCTGCAAGGTTGCAGTTCGCGGCCCGAGAAGCACTCTCCGGCCAACATGCACAACGTCCAGCAACAGCTCCCAAACCGAAGGAGCCAGGACCCAAAGACCTAGCTGGCCTGAAGGGGCCCCAGGGGGCCCCCAAGCAGCCCCTCTCCATTTGGGTCTGGGGGCTTTCGTTGGGCCGGGGACATGGGAGGTACCTGCCCGGTTGCAGTTCGCGGCCCGAGAAGCACTCTCCGGCCAACATGCCCAACGTCCAGCAACAGCTCCCAAACCGAAGGAGCCAGGACCCAAAGACCTAGCTGGCCTGAAGGGCCCCCAGGGGGCCCCCAAGCAGCCCCTCTCCATTTGGGTCTGGGGGCTTTCGTTGGGCTGGGGACCTGGGAGGTACCTGCAAGGTTGCAGTTCGCAGCCCGAGAAGCACTCTCCGGTCAACATGCCCAACTGCAGCAACAGCTCCCAATCCGAAGGAGCCAGGACCCAAAGACCTAGCTGGCCTGAAGGGCCCCCAGGGGGCCCCCAAGCAGCCCCTCTCCATTTGGATCTGGGGGCTTTCGTTGGGCCTGGGACCTGGGAGGTACCTGCAAGGTTGCAATTCGCAGCCCGAGAAGCACTCTCCGGTCAACATGCCCAACGTCCAGCAACAGCTCCCAAACCGAAGGAGCCAGGACCCAAAGACCTAGCTGGCCTGAAGGGCCCCCAGGGGGCCCCCAAGCAGCCCCTCTCCATTTGGGTCTGGGGGCTTTCGTTGGGCCGGGGACATGGGAGGTACCTGCAAGGTTGCAGTTCGCAGCCCGAGAAGCACTCTCCGGCCAACATGCCCAACGTCCAGCAACAGCTCCCAAAACGAGGGAGCCAGGACCCAAAGACCTAGCTGGCCTGAAGAGTCCCCAGGGTGCCCCCAAACAGCCCCTCTCAATTTGGGTCTGGGGGCTTTCGTTGGGCATGCAACCTGGGAGGTATCTGCAAGGTTGCAGTTCGCAGCCTGAGAAGCACTCTCCGGCCAACATGCCCAACGTCCAGCAACAGCTCCCAAACCGAAGGAGCCAGGACCCAAAGACATAGCTGGCCTGAAGGGCCCCCAGGGGGCCCCCAAGCAGCCCCTCTCAATTTGGATCTGGGGGCTTTCGTTGGGCCGGGGACCTGGGAGGTACCTGCAAGGTTGCAGTTCGCAGCCCGAGAAGCACTCTCCGGCCAACATGCCCAACGTCCAGCAACAGCTCCCAAACCGAAGGAGCCAGGACCCAAGGACCTAGCTGGACTGAAGGGTACCCAGGGGGCCCCCAAACAGCCCCTCTCAATTTGGGTCTGGGGGCTTTCGTTGGGCATGGAGTCTGGGAGCTACCTGCAAGGTTGCAGTTCACGGCCCGAGAAGCACTCTCCGGCCAACATGCCCAACGTCCAGCAACAGCTCCCAAACCGAAGGAGCCAGGACCCAAAGACCTAGCTGGCCTGAAGGGCCCCCAGGGGGCCCCCAAACAGCCCCTCTCAATTTGGGTCTGGGGCTTTCGTTGGGCATGGAACCTGGGAGCTACCTGCAAGGTTGCAGTTCGCAGCCCGAGAAGCACTCTCCGGCCAACATGCCCAAATGCAGCAACAGCTCCCAAACCGAAGGAGCCAGTACCCAAAGACCTAGCTGGCCTGAAGGGCCCCCAGGGGGCCCCCAAGCAGCCCCTCTCCATTTGGGTCTGGGGGCTTTCGTTGGGCCGGGAACCTGGGAGGTACCTGCAAGGTTGCAGTTCGCGGCCCGAGAAGCACTCTCCGGCCAACATGCACAACGTCCAGCAACAGCTCCCAAACCGAAGGAGCCAGGACCCAAAGACCTAGCTGGCCTGAAGGGGCCCCAGGGGGCCCCCAAGCAGCCCCTCTCCATTTGGGTCTGGGGGCTTTCGTTGGGCCGGGAACCTGGGAGCTACCTGCAAGGTTGCAGTTCGAGGCCCGAGAAGCACTCTCCGGCCAACATGCCCAACTGCAGCAACAGCTCCCAAACCGAACGAGCCAGGACCCAAAGACCTAGCTGGCCTGAAGGGCCCCCAGGGGGCCCCCAAGCAGCCCCTCTCAATTTGGGTCTGGGGGCTTTCGTTGGGCCGGGGACCTGGGAGGTACCTGCAAGGTTGCAGTTCGCAGCCCGAGAAGCACTCTCCGGCCAACATGCCCAACTGCAGCAACAGCTCCCAAACCGAAGGAGCCAGGACCCAAAGACCTAGCTGGCCTGAAGGGCCCCCAGGGGGCCCCCAAGCAGCCCCTCTCCATTTGGGTCTGGGGGCTTTCGTTGGGCCGGGGACCTGGGAGGTACCTGCAAGGTTGCAGTTCGCAGCCCGAGAAGCACTCTCCGGCCAACATGCCCAACGTCCAGCAACAGCTCCCAAACCGAAGGAGCCAGGACCCAAAGACCTAGCTGGACTGAAGGGTACCCAGGGGGCCCCCAAACAGCCCCTCTCAATTTGGGTCTGGGGGCTTTCGTTGGGCATGGAGTCTGGGAGCTACCTGCAAGGTTGCAGTTCACGGCCCGAGAAGCACTCTCCGGCCAACATGCCCAACGTCCAGCAACAGCTCCCAAACCGAAGGAGCCAGGACCCAAAGACCTAGCTGGCCTGAAGGGCC
>NW_028168466.1:0-1000 GCF_964237585.1 Gallinula chloropus
CACACACACTGGGGGCCTTGCACACTCACTGCCTCCCCCCCCGGGGCTTTGCACACTCGCTGCTCACCAGGCGCATTCACCACTCCCAGCTGGGGAAGGGGGGGGGGGAACGGGGTACAACCACCCCCCCCCAACTCACACACACCCCCCCTAAACAACCCCCCCCCCCCCCAAAAACCCAGGGGGGGGTCTGTGCACGCTCAGGCCTGGCCTTGCACGCTCAGCCTTGGCCTTGCACACTCACCCCCGGCCATGCACGCTCACAACACCCCCCCCCCCCAGCCCTCACCCCCCTCCTCAGGTCAAGGAGCTGCTCACACTCAGCCCCTGGGCCTTGCACACTCACCCCCTGGGCCTTGCACACTCACCCCCTGGCCTTGCACACTCACCCCCTGGGCCTTGCACGAGAAGCTGGGCACGCTCAGGCTCAGCACTGAGCTGTGGGCTCTACCCCCCATCCTCAGCCTTGCACACTCAGCCTTGGCCTTGCACACTCACCCCCCCTGGCCTTGCACGCTCACCCCCCTGGCCTTGCACACTCAGCCCCGGCGCTGGGCACGCTCACCCTGCCCCCACCAGCGGGTGTGCACGCTCACGTGCAAAGCCATGCACGCCCCAGCCTTGCACACTCACCAACACCCCCCCCCCCTCCTCTCCCTGAGCTCCTGCTCGATCCCAGCTGTGCACACTCAGCCCTGGAGCCTTGCACACTCACCCTGGAGTCTTGCACGCTCCCTGGCACCCCCAGAGCCTTGCACGCTCACCTAGAGCCTTGCACACTCACCTAGAGCCTTGCACGCTCCCCCTCAGCCTTGCACACTCACCTAGAGCCTTGCACGCTCCCCTCAGCCCCACACACTCCCCGGCACCCCCAAAGCCTTGCACGCTCACCTAGAGCCTTGCACACTCCCTGGCACCCCAAAGCCTTGCACAAGAGCCTTGCACGCTCCCCTGAGCCTTGCACACTCCCTCTCACCCCCTGAGCCTTGCACACTCCTTG
>NW_028168465.1:0-2500 GCF_964237585.1 Gallinula chloropus
TTGCAGGTCGCGGCCCGAGAAGCACTCTCCGGCCAACGTGCCAAACGTCCAGCGACTGCTCCCAAAGCGAAGGAGCCAGGACCCAAAGACCTAGCTGGCCTGAAGGGGCCCCAGGGGGCCCCCAAGCAGCCCCTCTCCATTTGGGTCTGGGGGCTTTCGTTGGGCCGGGAACCTGGGAGGTACCTGCCCGGTTGCAGGTCGCGGCCCGAGAAGCACTCTCCGGCCAACGTGCCAAACGTCCAGCGACTGCTCCCAAAGCGAAGGAGCCAGGACCCAAAGACCTAGCTGGCCTGAAGGGGCCCCAGGGGGCCCCCAAGCAGCCCCTCTCCATTTGGGTCTGGGGGCTTTCGTTGGGCCGGGAACCTGGGAGGTACCTGCCCGGTTGCAGGTCGCGGCCCGAGAAGCACTCTCCGGCCAACGTGCCAAACGTCCAGCGACTGCTCCCAAAGCGAAGGAGCCAGGACCCAAAGACCTAGCTGGCCTGAAGGGGCCCCAGGGGGCCCCCAAGCAGCCCCTCTCCATTTGGGTCTGGGGGCTTTCGTTGGGCCGGGAACCTGGGAGGTACCTGCCCGGTTGCAGGTCGCGGCCCGAGAAGCACTCTCCGGCCAACGTGCCGAACGTCCAGCGACTGCTCCCAAAGCGAAGGAGCCAGGACCCAAAGACCTAGCTGGCCTGAAGGGGCCCCAGGGGGCCCCCAAGCAGCCCCTTTCCATTTGGGTCTGGGGGCTTTCGTTGGGCCGGGAACCTGGGAGGTACCTGCCCGGTTGCAGGTCGCGGCCCGAGAAGCACTCTCCGGCCAACGTGCCAAACGTCCAGCGACTGCTCCCAAAGCGAAGGAGCCAGGACCCAAAGACCTAGCTGGCCTGAAGGGGCCCCAGGGGGCCCCCAAGCAGCCCCTCTCCATTTGGGTCTGGGGGCTTTCGTTGGGCCGGGAACCTGGGAGGTACCTGCCCGGTTGCAGGTCGCGGCCCGAGAAGCACTCTCCGGCCAACGTGCCAAACGTCCAGCGACTGCTCCCAAAGCGAAGGAGCCAGGACCCAAAGACCTAGCTGGCCTGAAGGGGCCCCAGGGGGCCCCCAAGCAGCCCCTCTCCATTTGGGTCTGGGGGCTTTCGTTGGGCCGGGAACCTGGGAGGTACCTGCCCGGTTGCAGGTCGCGGCCCGAGAAGCACTCTCCGGCCAACGTGCCGAACGTCCAGCGACTGCTCCCAAAGCGAAGGAGCCAGGACCCAAAGACCTAGCTGGCCTGAAGGGGCCCCAGGGGGCCCCCAAGCAGCCCCTCTCCATTTGGGTCTGGGGGCTTTCGTTGGGCCGGGAACCTGGGAGGTACCTGCCCGGTTGCAGGTCGCGGCCCGAGAAGCACTCTCCGGCCAACGTGCCAAACGTCCAGCGACTGCTCCCAAAGCGAAGGAGCCAGGACCCAAAGACCTAGCTGGCCTGAAGGGGCCCCAGGGGGCCCCCAAGCAGCCCCTCTCCATTTGGGTCTGGGGGCTTTCGTTGGGCCGGGAACCTGGGAGGTACCTGCCCGGTTGCAGGTCGCGGCCCGAGAAGCACTCTCCGGCCAACGTGCCAAACGTCCAGCGACTGCTCCCAAAGCGAAGGAGCCAGGACCCAAAGACCTAGCTGGCCTGAAGGGGCCCCAGGGGGCCCCCAAGCAGCCCCTCTCCATTTGGGTCTGGGGGCTTTCGTTGGGCCGGGAACCTGGGAGGTACCTGCCCGGTTGCAGGTCGCGGCCCGAGAAGCACTCTCCGGCCAACGTGCCAAACGTCCAGCGACTGCTCCCAAAGCGAAGGAGCCAGGACCCAAAGACCTAGCTGGCCTGAAGGGGCCCCAGGGGGCCCCCAAGCAGCCCCTCTCAATTTGGGTCTGGGGGCTTTCATTGGGCCGGGAACCTGGGAGGTACCTGCCCGGTTGCAGGTCGCGGCCCGAGAAGCACTCTCCGGCCAACGTGCCAAACGTCCAGCGACTGCTCCCAAAGCGAAGCAGCCAGGACCCAAAGACCTAGCTGGCCTGAAGGGGCCCCAGGGGGCCCCCAAGCAGCCCCTCTCCATTTGGGTCTGGGGGCTTTCGTTGGGCCGGGAACCTGGGAGGTACCTGCCCGGTTGCAGGTCGCGGCCCGAGAAGCACTCTCCGGCCAACGTGCCGAACGTCCAGCGACTGCTCCCAAAGCGAAGCAGCCAGGACCCAAAGACCTAGCTGGCCTGAAGGGGCCCCAGGGGGCCCCCAAGCAGCCCCTCTCCATTTGGGTCTGGGGGCTTTCGTTGGGCCGGGAACCTGGGAGGTACCTGCTTGGTTGCAGGTCGCGGCCCGAGAAGCACTCTCCGGCCAACGTGCCAAACGTCCAGCGACTGCTCCCAAAGCGAAGGAGCCAGGACCCAAAGACCTAGCTGGCCTGAAGGGGCCCCAGGGGGCCCCCAAGCAGCCCCTCTCCATTTGGGTCTGGGGGCTTTCGTTGGGCCGGGAACCTGGGAGGTACCTGGCCGCTTGCAGGTCGCGGCCCG
>NW_028168465.1:12500-21792 GCF_964237585.1 Gallinula chloropus
TTAGAAGAAATTGAATGTGCAGCCCTTTGGATAATTTCTGATATAAGGGCAAATTTATACGCTTTAAGTGAAAGAGAACCCCTTACAAGAAGTGGCAATGGGGGGATGAGAAAATGTTTAAAGAAGATTAGGGGTTTCAAGAACTTTATTTTCTGTGGATAAGGAGTAAAACAGAGCCCCTGGTAAAACTGAAAGTATGTCCCCAGCAGTAAGAAATTGATTTCCTCATGGACTCAGGGACGGAAAGATCCACCATCCAAAGTTTACCCCCGGGGATGTAAAATTTCCTCGGAGACAGGACGTCCAGCGACTGCTCCCAAAGCGAAGGAGCCAGGACCCAAAGACCTAGCTGGCCTGAAGGGGCCCCAGGGGGCCCCCAAGCAGCCCCTCTCCATTTGGGTCTGGGGGCTTTCGTTGGGCCGGGAACCTGGGAGGTACCTGCCCGGTTGCAGGTCGCGGCCCGAGAAGCACTCTCCGGCCAACGTGCCCAACGTCCAGCGACTGCTCCCAAAGCGAAGGAGCCAGGACCCAAAGACCTAGCTGGCCTGAAGGGGCCCCAGGGGGCCCCCAAGCAGCCCCTCTCCATTTGGGTCTGGGGGCTTTCGTTGCGCCGGGAACCTGGGAGGTACCTGCCCGGTTGCAGGTCGCGGCCCGAGAAGCACTCTCCGGCCAACGTGCCAAACGTCCAGCGACTGCTCCCAAAGTGAAGGAGCCAGGACCCAAAGACCTAGCTGGCCTGAAGGGGCCCCAGGGGGCCCCCAAGCAGCCCCTCTCCATTTGGGTCTGGGGGCTTTCGTTGGGCCGGGAACCTGGGAGGTACCTGCCCGGTTGCAGGTCGCGGCCCGAGAAGCACTCTCCGGCCAACGTGCCGAACGTCCAGCGACTGCTCCCAAAGCGAAGGAGCCAGGACCCAAAGACCTAGCTGGCCTGAAGGGGCCCCAGGGGGCCCCCAAGCAGCCCCTCTCCATTTGGGTCTGGGGGCTTTCGTTGGGCCGGGAACCTGGGAGGTACCTGCCCCATTGCAGGTCGCGGCCCGAGAAGCACTCTCCGGCCAACGTGCCGAACGTCCAGCGACTGCTCCCAAAGCGAAGGAGCCAGGACCCAAAGACCTAGCTGGCCTGAAGGGGCCCCAGGGGGCCCCCAAGCAGCCCCTCTCCATTTGGGTCTGGGGGCTTTCGTTGGGCCGGGAACCTGGGAGGTACCTGCCCGGTTGCAGGTCGCGGCCCGAGAAGCACTCTCCGGCCAACGTGCCCAACGTCCAGCGACTGCTCCCAAAGCGAAGGAGCCAGGACCCAAAGACCTAGCTGGCCTGAAGGGGCCCCAGGGGGCCCCCAAGCAGCCCCTCTCCATTTGGGTCTGGGGGCTTTCGTTGGGCCGGGAACCTGGGAGGTACCTGCCCGGTTGCAGGTCGCGGCCCGAGAAGCACTCTCCGGCCAACGTGCCGAATGTCCAGCGACTGCTCCCAAAGCGAAGGAGCCAGGACCCAAAGACCTAGCTGGCCTGAAGGGGCCCCAGGGGGCCCCCAAGCAGCCCCTCTCCATTTGGGTCTGGGGGCTTTCGTTGGGCCGGGAACCTGGGAGGTACCTGCCCGGTTGCAGGTCGCGGCCCGAGAAGCACTCTCCGGCCAACGTGCCAAACGTCCAGCGACTGCTCCCAAAGCGAAGGAGCCAGGACCCAAAGACCTAGCTGGCCTGAAGGGGCCCCAGGGGGCCCCCAAGCAGCCCCTCTCCATTTGGGTCTGGGGGCTTTCGTTGGGCCGGGAACCTGGGAGGTACCTGCCCGGTTGCAGGTCGCGGCCCGAGAAGCACTCTCCGGCCAACGTGCCAAACGTCCAGCGACTGCTCCCAAAGCGAAGGAGCCAGGACCCAAAGACCTAGCTGGCCTGAAGGGGCCCCAGGGGGCCCCCAAGCAGCCCCTCTCCATTTGGGTCTGGGGGCTTTCGTTGGGCCGGGAACCTGGGAGGTACCTGCCCGGTTGCAGGTCGCGGCCCGAGAAGCACTCTCCGGCCAACGTGCCGAACGTCCAGCGACTGCTCCCAAAGCGAAGGAGCCAGGACCCAAAGACCTAGCTGGCCTGAAGGGGCCCCAGGGGGCCCCCAAGCAGCCCCTCTCCATTTGGGTCTGGGGGCTTTCGTTGGGCCGGGAACCTGGGAGGTACCTGCCCGGTTGCAGGTCGCGGCCCGAGAAGCACTCTCCGGCCAACGTGCCAAACGTCCAGCGACTGCTCCCAAAGCGAAGGAGCCAGGACCCAAAGACCTAGCTGGCCTGAAGGGGCCCCAGGGGGCCCCCAAGCAGCCCCTCTCCATTTGGGTCTGGGGGCTTTTGTTGGGCCGGGAACCTGGGATGTACCTGCCCAGTTGCAGGTCGCGGCCCGAGAAGCACTCTCCGGCCAACGTGCCGAACGTCCAGCGACTGCTCCCAAAGCGAAGGAGCCAGGACCCAAAGACCTAGCTGGCCTGAAGGGGCCCCAGGGGGCCCCCAAGCAGCCCCTCTCCATTTGGGTCTGGGGGCTTTCGTTGGGCCGGGAACCTGGGAGGTACCTGCCCGGTTGCAGGTCGCGGCCCGAGAAGCACTCTCCGGCCAACGTGCCAAACGTCCAGCGACTGCTCCCAAAGCGAAGGAGCCAGGACCCAAAGACCTAGCTGGCCTGAAGGGGCCCCAGGGGGCCCCCAAGCAGCCCCTCTCCATTTGGGTCTGGGGGCTTTCGTTGGGCCGGGAACCTGGGAGGTACCTGCCCGGTTGCAGGTCGCGGCCCGAGAAGCACTCTCCGGCCAACGTGCCGAACGTCCAGCGACTGCTCCCAAAGCGAAGGAGCCAGGACCCAAAGACCTAGCTGGCCTGAAGGGGCCCCAGGGGGCCCCCAAGCAGCCCCTCTCCATTTGGGTCTGGGGGCTTTCGTTGGGCCGGGAACCTGGGAGGTACCTGCCCGGTTGCAGGTCGCGGCCCGAGAAGCACTCTCCGGCCAACGTGCCAAACGTCCAGCGACTGCTCCCAAAGCGAAGGAGCCAGGACCCAAAGACCTAGCTGGCCTGAAGGGGCCCCAGGGGGCCCCCAAGCAGCCCCTCTCCATTTGGGTCTGGGGGCTTTCGTTGGGCCGGGAACCTGGGAGGTACCTGCCCGGTTGCAGGTCGCGGCCCGAGAAGCACTCTCCGGCCAACGTGCCAAACGTCCAGCGACTGCTCCCAAAGCGAAGGAGCCAGGACCCAAAGACCTAGCTGGCCTGAAGGGGCCCCAGGGGGCCCCCAAGCAGCCCCTCTCCATTTGGCTCTGGGGGCTTTCGTTGGGCCGGGAACCTGGGAGGTACCTGCCCGGTTGCAGGTCGCGGCCCGAGAAGCACTCTCCGGCCAACGTGCCCAACGTCCAGCGACTGCTCCCAAAGCGAAGGAGCCAGGACCCAAAGACCTAGCTGGCCTGAAGGGGCCCCAGGGGGCCCCCAAGCAGCCCCTCTCCATTTGGGTCTGGGGGCTTTCGTTGGGCCGGGAACCTGGGAGGTACCTGCCCGGTTGCAGGTCGCGGCCCGAGAAGCACTCTCCGGCCAACGTGCCCAACGTCCAGCGACTGCTCCCAAAGCGAAGGAGCCAGGACCCAAAGACCTAGCTGGCCTGAAGGGGCCCCAGGGGGCCCCCAAGCAGCCCCTCTCCATTTGGGTCTGGGGGCTTTCGTTGGGCCGGGAACCTGGGAGGTACCTGCCCGGTTGCAGGTCGCGGCCCGAGAAGCACTCTCCGGCACCCGTGCCAAACGTCCAGCGACTGCTCCCAAAGCGAAGGAGCCAGGACCCAAAGACCTAGCTGGCCTGAAGGGGCCCCAGGGGGCCCCCAAGCAGCCCCTCTCCATTTGGGTCTGGGGGCTTTCGTTGGGCCGGGAACCTGGGAGGTACCTGCCCGGTTGCAGGTCGCGGCCAGAGAAGCACTCTCCGGCCAACGTGCCCAACGTCCAGCGACTGCTCCCAAAGCGAAGGAGCCAGGACCCAAAGACCTAGCTGGCCTGAAGGGGCCCCAGGGGGCCCCCAAGCAGCCCCTCTCCATTTGGGTCTGGGGGCTTTCGTTGGGCCGGGAACCTGGGAGGTACCTGCCCGGTTGCAGGTCGCGGCCCGAGAAGCACTCTCCGGCCAACGTGCCGAACGTCCAGCGACTGCTCCCAAAGCGAAGGAGCCAGGACCCAAAGACCTAGCTGGCCTGAAGGGGCCCCAGGGGGCCCCCAAGCAGCCCCTCTCCATTTGGGTCTGGGGGCTTTCGTTGGGCCGGGAACCTGGGAGGTACCTGCCCGGTTGCAGGTCGCGGCCCGAGAAGCACTCTCCGGCCAACGTGCCAAACGTCCAGCGACTGCTCCCAAAGCGAAGGAGCCAGGACCCAAAGACCTAGCTGGCCTGAAGGGGCCCCAGGGGGCCCCCAAGCAGCCCCTCTCCATTTGGGTCTGGGGGCTTTCGTTGGGCCGGGAACCTGGGAGGTACCTGCCCGGTTGCAGGTCGCGGCCCGAGAAGCACTCTCCGGCCAACGTGCCAAACGTCCAGCGACTGCTCCCAAAGCGAAGGAGCCAGGACCCAAAGACCTAGCTGGCCTGAAGGGGCCCCAGGGGGCCCCCAAGCAGCCCCTCTCCATTTGGGTCTGGGGGCTTTCGTTGGGCCGGGAACCTTGGAGGTACCTGCCCGGTTGCAGGTCGCGGCCCGAGAAGCACTCTCCGGCCAACGTGCCGAACGTCCAGCGACTGCTCCCAAAGCGAAGGAGCCAGGACCCAAAGACCTAGCTGGCCTGAAGGGGCCCCAGGGGGCCCCCAAGCAGCCCCTCTCCATTTGGGTCTGGGGGCTTTCGTTGGGCCGGGAACCTGGGAGGTACCTGCCCGGTTGCAGGTCGCGGCCCGAGAAGCACTCTCCGGCCAACGTGCCAAACGTCCAGCGACTGCTCCCAAAGCGAAGCAGCCAGGACCCAAAGACCTAGCTGGCCTGAAGGGGCCCCAGGGGGCCCCCAAGCAGCCCCTCTCCATTTGGGTCTGGGGGCTTTCGTTGGGCCGGGAACCTGGGAGGTACCTGCCCGGTTGCAGGTCGCGGCCCGAGAAGCACTCTCCGGCCAACGTGCCGAACGTCCAGCGACTGCTCCCAAAGCGAAGGAGCCAGGACCCAAAGACCTAGCTGGCCTGAAGGGGCCCCAGGGGGCCCCCAAGCAGCCCCTCTCCATTTGGGTCTGGGGGCTTTCGTTGGGCCGGGAACCTGGGAGGTACCTGCCCGGTTGCAGGTCGCGGCCCGAGAAGCACTCTCCGGCCAACGTGCCAAACGTCCAGCGACTGCTCCCAAAGCGAAGGAGCCAGGACCCAAAGACCTAGCTGGCCTGAAGGGGCCCCAGGGGGCCCCCAAGCAGCCCCTCTCCATTTGGGTCTGGGGGCTTTCGTTGGGCCGGGAACCTGGGAGGTACCTGCCCGGTTGCAGGTCGCGGCCCGAGAAGCACTCTCCGGCCAACGTGCCAAACGTCCAGCGACTGCTCCCAAAGCGAAGGAGCCAGGACCCAAAGACCTAGCTGGCCTGAAGGGGCCCCAGGGGGCCCCCAAGCAGCCCCTCTCCATTTGGGTCTGGGGGCTTTCGTTGGGCCGGGAACCTGGGAGGTACCTGCCCGGTTGCAGGTCGCGGCCCGAGAAGCACTCTCCGGCCAACGTGCCAAACGTCCGGCGACTGCTCCCAAAGCGAAGGAGCCAGGACCCAAAGACCTAGCTGGCCTGAAGGGGCCCCAGGGGGCCCCCAAGCAGCCCCTTTCCATTTGGGTCTGGGGGCTTTCGTTGGGCCGGGAACCTGGGAGGTACCTGCCCGGTTGCAGGTCGCGGCCCGAGAAGCACTCTCCGGCCAACGTGCCAAACGTCCAGTGACTGCTCCCAAAGCGAAGGAGCCAGGACCCAAAGACCTAGCTGGCCTGAAGGGGCCCCAGGGGGCCCCCAAGCAGCCCCTCTCCATTTGGGTCTGGGGGCTTTCGTTGGGCCGGGAACCTGGGAGGTACCTGCCCGGTTGCAGGTCGCGGCCCGAGAAGCACTCTCCGGCCAACGTGCCAAACGTCCAGCGACTGCTCCCAAAGCGAAGGAGCCAGGACCCAAAGACCTAGCTGGCCTGAAGGGGCCCCAGGGGGCCCCCAAGCAGCCCCTCTCCATTTGGGTCTGGGGGCTTTCGTTGGGCCGGGAACCTGGGAGGTACCTGCCCGGTTGCAGGTCGCGGCCCGAGAAGCACTCTCCGGCCAACGTGCCGAACGTCCAGCGACTGCTCCCAAAGCGAAGGAGCCAGGACCCAAAGACCTAGCTGGCCTGAAGGGGCCCCAGGGGGCCCCCAAGCAGCCCCTCTCCATTTGGGTCTGGGGGCTTTCGTTGGGCCGGGAACCTGGGAGGTACCTGCCCGGTTGCAGGTCGCGGCCCGAGAAGCACTCTCCGGCCAACGTGCCAAACGTCCAGCGACTGCTCCCAAAGCGAAGGAGCCAGGACCCAAAGACCTAGCTGGCCTGAAGGGGCCCCAGGGGGCCCCCAAGCAGCCCCTCTCCATTTGGGTCTGGGGGCTTTCGTTGGGCCGGGAACCTGGGAGGTACCTGCCCGGTTGCAGGTCGCGGCCCGAGAAGCACTCTCCGGCCAACGTGCCAAACGTCCAGCGACTGCTCCCAAAGCGAAGGAGCCAGGACCCAAAGACCTAGCTGGCCTGAAGGGGCCCCAGGGGGCCCCCAAGCAGCCCCTCTCCATTTGGGTCTGGGGGCTTTCGTTGGGCCGGGAACCTTGGAGGTACCTGCCCGGTTGCAGGTCGCGGCCCGAGAAGCACTCTCCGGCCAACGTGCCGAACGTCCAGCGACTGCTCCCAAAGCGAAGGAGCCAGGACCCAAAGACCTAGCTGGCCTGAAGGGGCCCCAGGGGGCCCCCAAGCAGCCCCTCTCCATTTGGGTCTGGGGGCTTTCGTTGGGCCGGGAACCTGGGAGGTACCTGCCCGGTTGCAGGTCGCGGCCCGAGAAGCACTCTCCGGCCAACGTGCCAAACGTCCAGCGACTGCTCCCAAAGCGAAGGAGCCAGGACCCAAAGACCTAGCTGGCCTGAAGGGGCCCCAGGGGGCCCCCAAGCAGCCCCTCTCCATTTGGGTCTGGGGGCTTTCGTTGGGCCGGGAACCTGGGAGGTACCTGCCCGGTTGCAGGTCGCGGCCCGAGAAGCACTCTCCGGCCAACGTGCCAAACGTCCAGCGACTGCTCCCAAAGCGAAGGAGCCAGGACCCAAAGACCTAGCTGGCCTGAAGGGGCCCCAGGGGGCCCCCAAGCAGCCCCTCTCCATTTGGGTCTGGGGGCTTTCGTTGGGCCGGGAACCTGGGAGGTACCTGCCCGGTTGCAGGTCGCGGCCCGAGAAGCACTCTCCGGCCAACGTGCCGAACGTCCAGCGACTGCTCCCAAAGCGAAGGAGCCAGGACCCAAAGACCTAGCTGGCCTGAAGGGGCCCCAGGGGGCCCCCAAGCAGCCCCTCTCCATTTGGGTCTGGGGGCTTTCGTTGGGCCGGGAACCTGGGAGGTACCTGCCCGGTTGCAGGTCGCGGCCCGAGAAGCACTCTCCGGCCAACGTGCCAAACGTCCAGTGACTGCTCCCAAAGCGAAGGAGCCAGGACCCAAAGACCTAGCTGGCCTGAAGGGGCCCCAGGGGGCCCCCAAGCAGCCCCTCTCCATTTGGGTCTGGGGGCTTTCGTTGGGCCGGGAACCTGGGAGGTACCTGCCCGGTTGCAGGTCGCGGCCCGAGAAGCACTCTCCGGCCAACGTGCCGAACGTCCAGCGACTGCTCCCAAAGCAAAGGAGCCAGGACCCAAAGACCTAGCTGGCCTGAAGGGGCCCCAGGGGGCCCCCAAGCAGCCCCTCTCCATTTGGGTCTGGGGGCTTTCGTTGGGCCGGGAACCTGGGAGGTACCTGCCCGGTTGCAGGTCGCGGCCCGAGAAGCACTCTCCGGCCAACGTGCCAAACGTCCAGCGACTGCTCCCAAAGCGAAGCAGCCAGGACCCAAAGACCTAGCTGGCCTGAAGGGGCCCCAGGGGGCCCCCAAGCAGCCCCTCTCCATTTGGGTCTGGGGGCTTTCGTTGGGCCGGGAACCTGGGAGGTACCTGCCCGGTTGCAGGTCGCGGCCCGAGAAGCACTCTCCGGCCAACGTGCCAAACGTCCAGCGACTGCTCCCAAAGCGAAGGAGCCAGGACCCAAAGACCTAGCTGGCCTGAAGGGGCCCCAGGGGGCCCCCAAGCAGCCCCTCTCCATTTGGGTCTGGGGGCTTTCGTTGGGCCGGGAACCTGGGAGGTACCTGCCCGGTTGCAGGTCGCGGCCCGAGAAGCACTCTCCGGCCAACGTGCCCAACGTCCAGCGACTGCTCCCAAAGCGAAGGAGCCAGGACCCAAAGACCTAGCTGGCCTGAAGGGGCCCCAGGGGGCCCCCAAGCAGCCCCTTTCCATTTGGGTCTGGGGGCTTTCGTTGGGCCGGGAACCTGGGAGGTACCTGCCCGGTTGCAGGTCGCGGCCCGAGAAGCACTCTCCGGCCAACGTGCCAAACGTCCAGCGACTGCTCCCAAAGCGAAGGAGCCAGGACCCAAAGACCTAGCTGGCCTGAAGGGGCCCCAGGGGGCCCCCAAGCAGCCCCTCTCCATTTGGGTCTGGGGGCTTTCGTTGGGCCGGGAACCTGGCAGGTACCTGCCCGGTTGCAGGTCGCGGCCCGAGAAGCACTCTCCGGCCAACGTGCCGAACGTCCAGCGACTGCTCCCAAAGCGAAGCAGCCAGGACCCAAAGACCTAGCTGGCCTGAAGGGGCCCCAGGGGGCCCCCAAGCAGCCCCTCTCCATTTGGGTCTGGGGGCTTTCGTTGGGCCGGGAACCTGGGAGCTACCTGCCCGGTTGCAGGTCGCGGCCCGAGAAGCACTCTCCGGCCAACGTGCCAAACGTCCAGCGACTGCTCCCAAAGCGAAGGAGCCAGGACCCAAAGACCTAGCTGGCCTGAAGGGGCCCCAGGGGGCCCCCAAGCAGCCCCTCTCCATTTGGGTCTGGGGGCTTTCGTTAGGCCGGGAACCTGGGAGGTACCTGCCCGGTTGCAGGTCGCGGCCCGAGAAGCACTCTCCGGCCAACGTGCCGAACGTCCAGCGACTGCTCCCAAAGCGAAGGAGTCAGGACCCAAAGACCTAGCTGGCCTGAAGGGGCCCCAGGGGACCCCCAAGCAGCCCCTCTCCATTTGGGTCTGGGGGCTTTCGTTGGGCCGGGATCCTGGGAGGGTTAGGGTTAGGGTTAGGATTAGGGTTAGCGTTAGGGTTAGGGGTTAGGGTTAGGGTTAGGGGTTAGGGTT